>NC_064292.1:34299442-34360838 GCF_019186545.1 Solanum stenotomum
GGAACTCAAGATTGATGTGTGTCGTTTTTTGTAAAAAGGAAGGACACTATCAGAAAGATTTCCTGAAATGTAAAGATTGGTTTGAAAAGAAAGGTACATTTAATGTTTTTGTATATTTCGAATCAAATTTAGTAGAAGTTCCTAATAATACTTGGTGGCTTGATTTTGGTGCAACTACTCATGTATTCACTATGTTGCAGGGATTCACTACTATCCAAACTACAATCCAAATAGGAATTTCTTGTTCATGGAAAATCGCATGAAGGCTAAAATTGAAAGAATATGGACTTATTGTTTGATCTTGGTGACTCGACATCACCTTGATCTATTACATACTCTTTATGTTCCTTCAGTTTCTAGGAATTTGATTTCTCTTTCAAGACTTGATGTTTCTGTATTTGATTTTATGTTTGGACATGGTTGTTTCAATTTAAATAAGATTACTATTTTTTATGGTTCTGGTGTTCTTATTGATGGTTTATATAGATTGAAACTCGGTAATAATTTTTCTGAATCCCTTCTTACTATTCTTCAAAATGTTGAAATTAAACGTAGTTTACTAAATGAAAGTTCTGCTTATTTGTGACATAAACGTTTGGGTCATGTATCCAAAGAAAGATTAAAAAGGTTAGTAAAGAATGAGATTCTTTCAAACCTGAATTTTATTAATCTTGATATATGTTTGGATTGCATTAAAGGAAAGCAAACCAAGCATACCAAGAAAGGTGTTGCAAGGAGCACTCAACTTCTTGAAATTATACACACTGATATTTACAGACCCTTTGATGTTTCATCTTTTGGCAGAGAAAAATAGTTTATCACCTTTATCAATGAATTTTCACGTTATGGATTTATCTATTTGTTGAAAGAAAAAATCTCAAGCAGCGGACACTCTCAAAGTGTACGCTAATGAGGTTGAAAGACAATTAGATAGGAAAGTGAAAATCATTAGGTCAGATAGAGGTAGTGAATATTATGGAAAGTATAACGAATCGGGACAATGTCCAGGTCCATTTGTAAAATTCCTCCAAGGGCATGGCATATGTGCACAATATACTATGTCATGAACACCTCAACAAAATGGTGTTGCAGAAAGGCGTAATCAAATACTTATGGATATGATTAGGAGTATGATGCATAGTTTATTATTACTCAAATAATTGTTGATATGTGCTCTTAAAACCGTTGTATATTTATTGAACATAATTCCTAGTATGACAGTTCCATAGACCCCTTTTGAACTGTGGACTGGAAGGAAACCTAGTTTAAGACACCTGCATGTTTGGGGTTGTTAAGCGGAAGCTAGTGCTTATAATGCACATGAAAGAAATTAGATTCTCGAATGGTAAGTGGTTACTTTATTGGTTATCTAGAGAAATCTAAAGGATATAAGTTTTACTGTCCAAATCATAGTTCAAAAATTGTTGAAATCGGTAATGCGAAATTCTTGAAAATGGTGAAGTTAGTGGGAGTGTTAAACGACAAAGTGTGGAAATTAATGAGGTAAGGGTAAAAATTCCATTGCCCATGAATGTACCTACTTCCACACCAATAACAAATGTTGTTCCTCTTGCTGAAGAACACTTTAACAATGTTGAACAATATTTGGGTGAAACACTTCAAGAAGGAACTAACTCACAAGTATCTGACGCAAAGGAACCACAAACAGTGCCATTAAGAAAATCTCAAAGAGAAAGAAAATTGGCCATTTCAGATGATTATGTAATTTATTTGCAAGAGTCAGATTTTGACATTAAAATTAATAAATATCCGATTTCATTTTCACAGGCCATAAAAAGAATTGAGTCTTATAAATGGGTTGATTAAAATCCATGGAATACAACAAAGTCTCGGAACTCGTTCAATTACCAGAAAGTTCTAAACAAAAAAAATCGAATGTAGACGGGTTTTCAAGACCAAATGTGATTCTAATGGTAATATTGAACGATATAAAACCAAACTTGTTTCCACAATTCATGCATTATGGCTGCAGAACTTTATTTCAGGATTTGGGGTTGTCGACACCATTACCAGGCCGCTGAAAATTTATTGTGATAATACTGCAACAATATTCTTCTCCAAGAACGATAAGTACTCCAAAGGTGTCAAACATATGGAATTAAAGTACTTTACTGTCAAGGAAGAAGTTCAGAAACAAAGAGTGTTACTTGAGAATATTAGAACTGATATCATGATTGCAGATCCGTCAACAAAGGGCTTACAACCAAAGAAATTTAAAGAACATGTTCAAAGAAAGAGTTTGGTTGTACTTATGATTGATACATTTATGATGTTTTTACACTCTAAGCTCAAATATGTGTTTCTGATATACATTAATGAATATCTTGTTTCTCATAATGGTGTACACATTATTGTTTTGAGAAATTACAAGATAAATTTGTATGAAACATTATTGTGGACCGTAATGTTATATGCTTTATAGCTTATTAACCTAGTATGATAAGTTGCTAATGTAGTAGTATATGGAAGGACGTATGTAGTTTAAAATTTATGTACAACTGCCATAACTCACATTAGTAGTTTGTTATATTGTGGTATGTATGATGGACATTATAGAAGAGATTTATTGTGTGCGCAACTAATGTTTATGAAATATTAATGTTATATGGTCATTGGGCCAAGTGGGAGAATGTAAGAATTATTAATTATTTCTTACTTATGGCCCAAGTTTACTTGTAGCCCAAGTAATACCTTAAATAATATTTCATGAATATATAATAGATCTCGTCCGTACATTGGTTATTTGATGGATGTACCAGATTAAGTCTTAACCTCTATAAATTGGTCCTCTCTCCACCCATTAGGGTTACCACATATTTTCTACATTAATTCCATCGCTGACGGTTGTGGTAACGAAAAGCTAGGGCAAGGAGGTAGAAAACAATTTATTACTAACGCTTCTGCTTTTCTCTGTGATGATGTCTTTTACATCAGTTTATGCCCCTAACGATCTCTATGTAAGATTATAGTTTTCAAGATCCTAATATTATGTATTAAAGTATTTAATCTTACATTTATTCCAAGTCTCTTAATAAATATGGACCCCACCTCACAATTCCATTCCATTTCATTCTCTTTAATTACTCAATTTATACTATTTTATTTTATAAAGTATGTATTTTATTGTTGTCCCTTCAATTTTAATTTATTTGTCTTACTTTCTTTTTAATTTATAGTATACTCAAAGATTACGTTGAAGAAACTATAAATTATTATAATTAACAACTTAAAATATATTATTACAAATTAGAAAAAAATTAGTTGACTTTTAAAATTCTATCGGTGACACATGAATTTGAAAATACTTAAAAGAACATATACGGAAATTTTGGTGGACTCTCCTAATTCCATATGTGTCACATAAATTGGAATAAAAAGAGTAACATATATTATTCGAAAATAACATAATTTTTTTATAAATCATAACAAATTAGCAATTTAAAATATTTTAGAAAAAACCTAAAAAAAATATATTTTAACTCTCCAAATTTCATCTGTATCACATAAATTAAGATTTAAAAGTGACATATATTGGGCTCGTACTGGCATAGACACCTAATATCTACTCCCTCTGTCCCTAATTACTAATCCATTTTTTAATTAACACACCTATTAAGAAATCAATTAATGACATAGTGAGTTTACCATTTTACCCCTATTAATTATGAAGTGGATGAAAAGTTTTGCATTTTAAAAACTAATTAGTCATTTAATTGAGAATATAATAGGTAAAAAAATTTTGTTCTTTCTTAATTTGTCAAAATGGACAAGTAATTAGGGACAAATATAAAAGAAAAAGTGGACAAGTAATTAGGAATAGAGGGAGTAGTATATATACTAAGTCACATGGAAAGGACATAAAGTGGGACCTACAAGTGCAAGTCCTTTTCCGAAGTAAATACGTTTTATTACTCAATAATGAAAAAATATGTATGTGTGCGCAATCTGGTACAAGATAAATCATAGAGCAAAAATATGAAGGAGTACCCAAAATGCTCCCCACAAGTAGTACAGAAAGGGAACATCAAGCGTGAAATTCACATAATATCCAAATTGTATAACCGGGAGTCATACCATTGAATTTAACTTGAGACTAATTTTGATTAAGAATGACCAAGTTCTTGAACTTTGTTCTTTGCTTCCTTCTCATTATTTCAGCTGCATTGGATATTAGTCAAGTCAATGCACAACACAGATGTACCAAAATTTTAAATCCAAAAGGATGTGTTCTTATTGATTGCAAAAAAGAATGCTTTGAGAAACACAATGAGAATGGTCTTTGCTCAAGTGGTGGTACTATTGGCCAATATGTTTGTACTTGTCTTTACAATTGTACCCTTGATGAATCAAATTCTCTGAATTAATTTTTATTCAAACACACAAAAAAAAAAAAAGTATCACCGGGAATCTAAGGACTACTCCGTCAATTCATGTTGACGGGAATGAAGCTCATCTCTTATTAATTAATAATAGCAAAGTATTACTTTCTTTGTCTAAATTTATGTGACACTTTTCATTTTTCGAGAGTCAAAGATTTTGAAATTGACCGAAAAATTTCACATGAATTCTTCAAATTCTGTGAAATAAAATTTATATATTTGTAAGCAAAAAGTACTAAAATTCACAATAATAGGCAGTTCAAAATATTTAAAAAATATATGAAAAATTTACGATAAAAAGTAGACTTATTTGAATTTCAAAATTCAAAAAAGCCACATAAACTGTCCCATAGAGGGAGTAGTAGGGGGAATCATTATTAGCATAGCAATGGTTATTAGAGTTATTTAAAGGGTATATATTGATTATATTAACAGACAAAAACTAATGTAGTTTACTCATATGAGCATCATTCTCTACTTTCTCCTTGCATTCTATAGTATAGTTTTAGTATATACTAACTGTCGGGTCCATCCCCATTTGCCAAATCTCACAATGTCAAAAGGTTGGCAGATTTGGAAGATATTGGATATACATGTGCAGATTTTTTCAAAGGTTGGTAAATTGCAAAGAAGAAAAAAATGTTTTTCTTCTGTAGCATAGTTGGAAAAATACAGCACTTGTTATCTATAAAAGGGAGAGTCTTCTTCAAACTCAAAATGCACCAAAAACAAAGGAGAAAAAAGAAGAGTGAGGCATCACAGGGGAAATTAGTCTGTGAGAAAAAAATAGAGAGTGTGAGCGATATTGTAGTGAGGTGGAAAAATCAAAAAAAGGTTATTTCTTTTGAAGTGTGTAGTGGTCTTTTGAGTTTTTACTCAGACCTACAAGTGTAAAAATCCTTACTATAGTGATATCAGTTTCTCCTCTCGGGCCGTGGTTTTTCCCTTATTCAGGAGGGTTTCCACGCAAAATCTTGGCGTCATTATTGCTCTTTTTATTTTTGTTGATTAACCACATTGTTGTGTTCCGCTTTTATTGTTTTTATTACCGCAAATAATATTTCTGTTGCGGGTTTATTCCTAACAATTGGTATCAGAGCACATGTTCTGCTCATTTACAAAAATATTTTTGCAGCTTATCGTACTATACTCAGTGAAAAAAAATGTCTGGAGTAATGTACGAGGTAACAAAATTCAAATAGCGGTTTCTGAACGTGGCAGAGAAGGATGAGAGACTTGCTTATCCAACAGGGTTTGCACAAGGCACTAGGCGGCAAATCCAAAAGCCCGAAACCATGAAACTTGGGGATTGGGAAGAAATGGTTGAAAAGGTTTCTAGTGCAATCAGGTTGCACTTAACAAATTATGTGGTTAATAACATCATCGATGAAGAGAGTGCATGTGGCATTTGGACAAAGTTAGAAAATCTATACATGTCCAAAACGCTGACAAATAAATTGTACCTAAAAAATTAGTTATATGCCCTACATATGGGTGAAGGTACAAATTTTTTGTCCCATTTAAATGTGCTTAATAGACTAATCACGCAGCTAGCAAACCTCAGAGTAAAGATCGAGGAGGAAGATAAAGACATAGTGCTCCTAAACTCGTTGCCATCTTCCTACGATGAGTTGGCAGCAACCATCTTACATGGTAAGGACGCTATTGAGTTGAAGGATGTCACATCAGCCATTCTGCTTAATGAGAAGATGAGAAAAAAGCCTGAAAATCACGGACAGGCTCTCATCACAGAAAGTAGAGGCAGAAGTTACCAAAGGAGTTCAAGCAACTATGGTAGATCCGGAGCTCGTGGAAAGTCTAAGGTCCGATCAAAATCAAAGGCCAAAAATTGCTACAATTGCGAACAACCAGGTCAGTTCAAAAGAGATTGTCCGAATCTAAAAAGAAGCAAAGGAGAAAGCAGTGGCCAGAAGAATGTTGACAACACAGCTGCCATGGTGCAAAATAATGACAGTGTTGTTCTCCTCATAAACGAGGAAGAGGAATGCATGCACTTGGAAGGTGTAGAGTTGGAATGGGTGGTCGACACAACAACATCTTACCATGCCACACCAGTAAGAGATGTCTTTTGTAGATATGTAGCAGGTGATTTTGGCAATGTGAAAATGGGTAACACAAGTTACTCAAAGATTGTGGGGATCAGAGATGTTTGCATAAAGTCAAATGTCGGATGCATATTAGTTTTGAAAAATGTGCGCCACGTACCTGATTTGCGGATGAACTTGATCTTGGGAGTTGCTTTGGACCGAGATGGATAAGAGAACTACTTTGCAAATAAAAAATGGAGACTCACCAAAGGGGCATTGATGATTTCAAAAGGAGTTGCTCGTGGCACGTTGTACAGGACAAATGCAGAAATATGCCAAGGTGAATTCAATGCGGCTCACGAAGAGATTTCTACAGATTTGTGGCATAGAAGAATGGGTCATATGAGCGAGAAAGGTTTGCAAATTCTTTCCAAAAAATCACTCATCTCTTTTGCCAAAGGTACAACGATAAAACCTTGTAACTACTGTTTATTTGGTAAGCAACATAGAATCTCATTTCTGACATCATCTGAAAGAAAGTTGAATATACTTGATTTGGTATATTCTGATGTCTGTGGTCAAATGGAGATAGAATCGATGGGAGGTAATAAATACTTTGTTACCTTTATTGATGATGCTTCACAAAAATTGTGGGTTTATATCTTGAAAACCAAAGATCAGGTGTTTCAAGTATTTCAAAAGTTTCATGCTCTGGTAGAAAGAGAGACGGGTCGGAAGCTAAAACGTCTCCAAACTAACAATGGAGGTGAGTACACTTCAAGAGAATTTGAAGAGTACTGTTCAAATCATGGAATCAAACATGAAAAGATAGTTCCTGGAACCCCACAACACAATGGTGTAGCTGAGAGAATGAATCACACCATTGTTGAGAATGTGAGAAGCATGCTCAGAATGGCTAAATTACCTAAGTCATTCTGGGGTGAAGCAGTTCGGACAGCATGTTATCTTATCAATCATAGTCCATCAGTTCCGTTGGAGTTTGACATTCCGGAGAGAGTTTGGATCAACAAGGAGATATCTTACTCGCACCTAAAGGTGTTCGGTTGCAAAGCTTTTGCACATGTACCGAAGGAGCAGAGAACCAAGCTAGATGATAATTCAGTTCCCTGCATATTCATCGGATATGGAGATGAAGAATTCAGGTACAGATTGTGGGATCCTATAAAGAAGAGGTCATCAAAAGCAGAGATGTAATCTTCCGAGAAAGTGAAGTTGGAACTGCCGATGCTCTATCTGAGATGGCCAAGGAAAAGAATGGTATAGTCCCTAATCTTATTACCATTAATTCTAACCATCCCATAAGTGCAGAATGTACGATCGATGAAGTTGCTGAACAGGAAGAGCAACCTAATGAGATTGTTGAGCAGGAGGAGCAACTTGGTGATAATACCGAGCAAGTGGAGTACCCGGAAGAAGAAGAACAATCTCAACCTATGAGGAGATTAGAAAGACAGGGTAGAGTCATCCAAGTACCCTTCCTCAGAGTATGTCCTCATCAATGATGAAGGGGAGCCAGAAAGTCTTAAAGAAATGTTGTCTCATCCAGAAAAGAACCAATGGATGAAAGCCATACAAGAAGAGATGGAATCTCTACAAAAAAATGGCACATACAAGCTAGTTAAACTTCCAAAAGGCAAAAGACCGCTAAAGTGCAAGTGGATCTTTAAACTCAAGAAAGATGGAAATGGCAAGTTGGTCAGGTACAAAGCTCGATTGGTTGTAAAAGGCTTCGAACAAAAGAAAGGTATTGAGTTTGATGAAATTTTTTCACCTGTTGTCAAAATGACTTTTATTCGAACTATTTTGAGCCTAGCAGCTAGCCTAGATCTTGAAGTGGAGCAATTGGACGTGAAAACTACATTTCTTCACGGAGATTTGGAAGAAGAGATTTATATGGAGCAACTAGAGGGATTTGAAGTATTTGGAAAGAAACACATGGTTGAGCAAATTGAATAAGAGTCTTTATGGGTTGAAACAGGCACCAAGGCAATGATACAAAAAGTTTGACTCTTTCATGAAAAATCAAACGTACACAAAGACCTATTCTGATCCATGTGTATACTTCAAAAGATTTTCTGACAACAATTTTATTATTTTATTGTTGTATGTGGATGACATTTTAATTGTAGGACAAGACAAAGGTTTGATTGCAAGGTTGAAGAGGGATTTGTCCAAGTCATTTGACATAAGGGACTTGGGACCGGCACAACAAATTCTAGGGATGAAAATTGTTTGAGAACGAACAAAAATAAAGTTGTGGCTATCTCAAGAGAAGTACATTGAACGTGTACTAGAACGCTTCAACATGAAGAGTATTAAACCTGTTAGCACGCCTCTTGCGAGTCATCTGAAGTTGAGCAAACAGATATGTCCTACAACAAAAAAGGAGAAAGAGGGAATGACCAAAGTTCCTTATTCTTCAGCAGTGGGGAGTTTGATGTATACAATGGTGTGTACAAGACCTGATATTGCTCATGCAGTTGGTGTTGTTAGAAGATTCCTTGAATATCCTGGAAAAGAGCACTGGGAGTCAATTAAGTGGATACTTAGGTACCTAAGAGGTACCACAAGAGATTGTTTGTGTTTTGAAGGATCTGATCCAATCTTGAAAGGCTATACAGATGCTGATATGGTAGCTAACCTCGATAACAGAAAATTCACTACTGGATATTTGTTTACATTTTCAGGGTGAGCTATATCATGGTAGTCAAAGTTGCAGAAGTGTGTTGCACTCTCTACAACGGAGGCAGAGTATATTGCAGCTACTAAAGCTGGCAAAGAGATAGTATGGCTGTAACGATTTCTTCAGGAACTTGGATTGCATCAGAAAGAGTATGTCGTCTATTGTGACAGTCAAAGTGCAATAGTCTTGAGCAAGAACATGATGTATCATGCAAGGACGAAGCATATCGACGTGAAATATCACTGGATTCGTGAAAAGATAGAGGATGGATCTATGCATGTCATGAAGATCCCTACTAGTGAAAACCCTTCGGATATGCTGACCAAGGTGGTATCAAGAGACAAGTTCGAGCTATGCAAAGAACTTGTCGGCATGCACTCAAGCTAGAAACTTAGAGCTACCTCTTTCAAGTGAATGGGTCTGGAGGGGGAGATTATGGGGTCCATCCACATTTGCCAAATCTCACAATGTCAAAAGGTTGGCAGATTTGGAAGATATTGGATATACATGTGCAGATTTTTTCAAAGGTTGGTAAGCTGCAAAGAAGAAAAAATTGTTTTTCTTCTGTAGCATAGTTGGAAAAATACTGCACTTGTTATCTATAAAAGGGAAAGTCTTCTTCATTCTCAAAATGAACCAAAAACAAAGGAGAGAAAAGAAGAGTGAGGCATCACAGAGGAAATTAGTCTGTGCGGAAAAAATAGAGAGTGTGAGCGATATTGTAGTGAGGTGGAAAAATCAAAAGAGGGTTATTTCTTTTGAAGTGTGTAGTGGCCTTTGGAGTTTTTACTCAAACCTACAAGTGTAAAAATCCTTAATATAGTGATATCAGTTGCTCCTCTCGGACCGTGGTTTTTCCCTTATTCAGGGGGGTTTCCACGTAAAATCTTGGTTTCATTATTGCTCTTTTTATTCTTGTTGATTAACCGCATTGTTATGTTCCGCTTTTCTTGCTTTTATTACCGCAAATATTATTTCTGTTGCAAGTTTATTCCCGACACTAACAACCACTTTTGCATTGTAGTGCAAAAATTGCAGCGAAGGCCAAAATAGAGGAGAAAGCACGAAATGGAAAATCCTTTGCTCACACCCTATAAAATAGGTAACTTTCAACTTTCTCACAGGTACTTTTGACTTTCTTGTTTAAAAATAGTTTCATATAATATATTTTTGGTGCTGTCTGGAATATAGATTGCTTGATAATGCACTTCTTATGGTTGAAATGGATGATTTTGATCAAAGAAATCCTGAATTTATAACTCTATTACAATTTACGAATAATGAACGGAATGATAACTTGTCTTGTTGGATCTTTTGCCATTTATATCAAATGCCTCATGTGAACTTCATAAATCAGATGAGATTGTATGGGAGTCGAATAGCATATTTGAAAGCTTGTGCTCTTCAAGGAATTTAGACAATTAATGGCTCAATCTTTGAATCAATATAAACATAAGGAAGCTGATAACCTACTCAATCTTCATAGCATTAATTTTAGGCCACACAACATACATCCACTAGTTTAGAGCATAATTACGTACCTTCCGATAAATTTTCAAAATTATTATTCGTGCTAGATTTTGGTCCTTAAGTATATGTATGGATGCGTTCACTACATGTATCTCAGATATATGAAGTCAAAAGTAGGTGTAATTTGTTTAAGATACATTGTATTTAATTGGATTCACATGTATGTGAGATACACTAATTCTCTCGCTCGCTTCTCTCCTATCTCACTCGTTTCTCTCCTCTCTTGCTCGCATCTCTCCCTATTTATATGCATTTCAAAATGTATCTTGAATGTATCTAGTATCCCAAATACATGTATCTAATGTAATTCACATGTATCTGGAGTACATTGACTCTCTCTTCCTCTCTCAGTCGGTTCTCTCCCTATGTATCTATATTTTAGAGCATACATAATAGACAAAATAAATGTATCTAAGCGTATCTGACTTGAAATCTAGTATGAAATTATTAATTAGTGAAATAATATGTAATTATTTTAAAGTATATGCAGAATTGATAAATATGGTAGAAATGTTTGTTTAAGTAGGTAGTTTTATTAAAGGATTTTTTGTGTGAATAATATTCACCACTACTCTATCCATAACTACCCGTCACTACCATAACCAACTATGTCATCACATCTACTACCACCACCGTTGCCAACCACCTACCACAACTATCATCACAATCAACAACACTATCAACTACTACTGTTAGTCTCTACCACACCTACAACTTTCGTAATTATTGTTATATCCATTGTCATCACCATCATTTCACCACCACCACTGCCAACAATTACCATAATTATAGTCAATCCCTACTTTTATTATCATAGCTAGCACCACTGTCAGTTTTCCACCAACGAACGAAAATGATATTTCATGTTTTTTATCAAATAAATAAATTAAACATATTTAGATGTTGAATAACAAAGGATCTTCATAATCCAGTGTTGAAATCTAGAGACAACACCAAATGTGTTTATCTTAATGAAATCAAATGAGGCTTAAGTGATCTTTCTCGTCTTACTTAAATTCAAGCGCTTTTTTTTTGGATGAGCATTGAGTTTGGAGTTTTGACATCCTAGTGATGCATATAGCCCTGTGAATTTGACCGATAAAAGTATGAACTAGTTCTTATTATGACACTTTATATGTTATCCAGAGTTGTGTTGACACCATTAACAAGGAAAAGATCATATGGCAATGTTCCTCAAGCTCATGCTATCATTTATTACTCACAAAGAAGCACAAATGGCAGTTTTCTTATATCAGAAGCTACAGGAGTTGCTCATGCAATTTACCAAGTTTAATTTGTAGTTGTAATTGATTTCCTCCCAAATACACTTTTGAAATACTTTATTAATTAAAGGTACAAAAATACACCTGGTATATGGAGGAAGGATCAAGTTGAGGCCTGGAAACCAATTGTAAATGCCGTCCATGACAAAGGAGGAAACTCTTTTTCCCAACTTTGGCATACAGGGAGAATTTCTACCAAAGGTAACTAGATTTGTTTTAGTGGTTTTAACCAATTTATCTATCGTTAAATGTAACTCCTGCTCCTTTTCACTATAGATTTCCAACCCAATGGACAAGCTCCTATCTCCAGCACAGACAAGCCAATAAAAACTCAAATTAGTTCTAATGGCCTAGATGATGAACAATATACACCACCATGACAGTTGAGGACGGATTAAATTCCTCAAGTTGTTAACAATTTCCGAATTGCTGCTAGAAATGCCATTGAAGCTGGTAAAACTTTTTGGTCAACTTGTTTACTTTGATATATACAAGTTGTTTCAGTCTAAAATTCTGGAGTACAAAATCATTGTTTCACATTTTCTATTTTTAAGATGTATAAAGACAAAGAAATACAAAATAAGTTGGATATATCACTATTTGACTAATCCTAATGACCTTTATGAAGTTTAACATAGTTTTATCTCCACCATTTGGCAATGTAAACTTAGTAAAATAGGATGACCTTTTAGTATTCCATATATTTAGAATGTTCTTGCTTCTTAGAATCTTTTAGCTAGTATGGTGTAGCTGTCATATCTGAACATTGGATTAGAACTTGTAATGTAAACGATAACGCAGAGAAACATGATGTACTAATTGCAACATAATGTGTGTGAACAATATGACTTTCGCAGCCAAAATGACATCTCGTTGGTGCTCTCTTGAGAAATTTAAACCATAATGATTTAAGTACTTTTTAGTTATCTCCACCATGGTCTACGAGAATTCAAGAAAAAAAATTTGGTGTAGAAGTTTCCACAAACAATTTTAGATCTTGTAGAACATATTCTGATATAGGTTCTTTGTTAGATTGATTAATGTGATATGTTGTCACATCAGTATTACATTCAAATACACACCATCTCTCAAATCAATTCTTTTATCATGCAATCTGTTAAATTTGTAGGGTTTGATGGGGATTGAGATCCATGGAGCTCACAGCTATCTAATCGACCAGTATCTGAAAGACCAAGTCAATGATCGAATTGACTAATATGGCGGGTCTTTAGAGCTTAGGCATCCTCTCTTGTGTAATGAATGTGTCTTGACTAAATAAATATGAATCGATAGGCCTATGGCATTCCTTTCATAAATGACTAATGAATGTATCTTGACTTGATGAATATGAATCGATAGGCGAATGACATTCCTTTCATAAATGAATGATGAAGTATTCTATGCTATGACATGAACCGGTAGACCTAGTGTTGGTAGCGTTTCATGATGAGTCTAGGAACTAATGTTATGATAAACCTTGGATCGGTAGACCTAGTGTTGGTAGCCCTTTCATGTGTGACATGATGAACCTTATATCGGTAGATCCTATGTCTATGGCACCCTTCTTGGAAAGTCAATGAGCTATCCTTAATGTACCTTGAATCGATAGACCTAATAGTGGTGGCCCTTTCTTGTGTAATGTACTTTGGGTCGGTAGGCCTAATGATTGGTAGCCCTCTCAAGTACAATGATGTTAATGAAAATGAACTACTCTATAGGAATGGAGGTTAAGCATCGAGAGGATATGGTTAGATGGAAGTTCTCCGTACGTTAGGCCAGATTTCAATGAACATCTTTCATATCCCATAACTATGTGCCCACATAGGATATTAGCTAGTGAATTACATCCAAGCTAAAATGTTACTAGTTCTACCTTAGGCAAGTAGAACACATTTTTATTGTGTGGGGTCATACGACACCGGATTCCATGATTTAGCTCTCATGGTCTATGTCGGTTAATGCCTATTCCCATCATGTGAGATGTGCATTATGGTTTCTTTATGAGTTTCATAAAGTGTGGGTGGTAGTATGGGATGTCATCCGTGTATTGCATGAGTAGGCTTTGAGAGGGTCATAGTGAGTTCTCTAAGTCTTAATGGCTAATGTATGAATGTGCTCTTATGATGAAGTTAATGAGAATGATGATATAATGTTTAATGAATGAAGGTGCTCTAAATGAAGCTAATGAAGAATGTTGATTTATATGCTTAAATGTAATGATGCATGCTATACTTGGATCGTATTATGAGTTACTTCCCTGTCATTATGTATTGAGTATGAATGTGCCTTGTCTATGGTGGCTTCAAATGAGTACTTAGTGTGAGTAGTAGTATGAGATGCTACTCATACATTGCACAAGTATGACTTAGGGTTGCCTTAGATGATGGTCCTTATGTGATGATATGACTTAGGTAATGTTTATGCCTCTTATGTATGATTATTGCATGAAGATGGAAAAGTTGAATGGTAAGTTCACTTTTGGTGACTTTAATATGGTACCTTGGTGTGGATGGTGGTATGGGACGCTATCCATACATTGCACAAGGTATAACATGAGGGTTACTTGAAGTGAAGGCTTAATGTGAAGGTAATGGTTTATATGATGATTATGTCTTGAATGTGAGTTATGACTTGTATGTTGGTTATGTTGGAATATTATGCCTTTTATGTTTATGTTCATGAAGTTTTATCAAAATGGCATACAAACATGACTTTCAAATAATTGTCCATTTTAAGCATGAATTTTGCGTGGCTTCTATACTTAGTACTTAATTGTGCTAACCCATATTTCTCCATTTTTACCAAAATGTGGGGTTTGGAGATATTGGTGTTCTATACTTGAAGAATAGGTTTCTTAAGATCTTGGAGATGAAGACTTACTGAGTCCTCATAGTTATGGGGAAAAGATCTACTATGTTCCCTTTATGTATATCTTTGTATGTTTAGAGTTTTTTATGGGCTAAGTCCCAATGTTGTATTCAAAGTATTATATGCTTTGAGACAAAGTCTTCCGCTTGCTTTTTAATGAAAAATGCCTTAGGTTGTAAAGGAAAATTTTAATTCCTCTCTATTTTCCTATGCTCTTATGTTCAAGAATGCTATGAGGCTTGTATGAAATCCCTTCATGGTCGAGTACGCTGTGTCACGTCTATGGGGTAGCCTTGGGTCATGACACGATTCTAGGGCACATATGAGTAAGTTCCTATTTGGAGTATCTGACTTGGTGAAGACATAGTGCAGAAATGCAATGTTGTTAGATGATATGAATATCTCTAGGCTCATGACTCATGCTCAACGGGTTGAGGGAGATAAGCTTAGTGAGCAGGCTAAGGACAATAAGAAGGCTAGGGCATGCAACTATGATTACTCTCAGCAGAAATAAGGTGGTGTTAATCGCTCGCAGTTTCAGCAAAGGTGTTCAGCTCCAGCACCTTCATCATCTAATGCTCCATCCCTCAGGTTTTGAGAGGATCAGAAAGGTAGGGCATCAGGCTCTAAGTCACAGGGGAGTGTTTCAGGTAATATGACCTATCCAACTTGTCCAAAGTGTGGTAAGAACCATCTAGGCGAGTATCTTGTAGGAAAGGAAAGACGTTATAGGTGTGATCAGTTTGGTCATAGTTTAAGAGATTGCCCTTCTTCTAAACATGGAAAAGGAGGGATTAATAGTAGGGCTCAGTCTACATCTCCAGCAGAACCAGCAAGTCGCCCAACTCAGCAGGGTGCTTCATCTGGTACATGTGGCGGTCAGCGCCAGAACAGGTTGACTGCTCTCCAAGCTTTCCAGGACCAAGAAGATTCTCCTGATGTGGTCACTGGTACGTTACGAGTCTTTCACTTAGATGTTTAAGCTTTGTTAGATCCAGGGGCTACTCTTTCCTTTGTAACTCCATATATAGCAGTAAACTTCGGCGTCAGTGCAGAAACTCTCTCAAAACCCTTCTCAGTCTCTACTGCAGTTGATGACCTAGTTATAGATAGATGGGTATACAAAAAACCATTGTAAGAATCTTGGATGACCTCGTCCATTGGACCCTGTGTAGATCTTGTAGAGTTAGAAATGGCAAACTTTGATATCATTCTGGGCATGGATTGGTTACATTCCTGTTATGTCTTATTCGATTGTAGAACTAGGATCGTTCGTTTCCAATTTCCAGACGAGCCAATCTTAGAATGGAAGGGTAGTAGCTTAGTGCCAATAGGTCGATTTATCTCTTACCTTAAAGCCAGACAGATGATTTGCAAGGGGTATCTCTATCATCTAGTTCGGGTTAAAGATTCCAGCTCCAAAACCCTAACTCTTGAGTCAGTTCCAATAGTAAATAAGTTCCTAGAAGTGTTTCTAGAAAATCTTCCCAGAATTCCTCCCAGAAGGGAAATCGACTTCGAAATTGATATCTTTCCAGATACCCAGCCTATTTCTATTCCTTTTACAAAATATATCCAGCTGAGCTTAAGGAATTGAAAGAGAAGTTGAAATACCTTCTAGATAAGGGCTTTATCAGACCTATTATTTCCCCATGGGGTGCTTTAGTGTTGTTCGTGAAAAAGAAAGATGGTTTTCTCAGGATGTGCATTGACTATCGGCAGTTGAACAAAGTCACAATCAAGAANTTTGATATCATTCTGGGCATGGATTGGTTACATTCCTGTTATGTCTTATTCGATTGTAGAACTAGGATCGTTCGTTTCCAATTTCCAGACGAGCCAATCTTAGAATGGAAGGGTAGTAGCTTAGTGCCAATAGGTCGATTTATCTCTTACCTTAAAGCCAGACAGATGATTTGCAAGGGGTATCTCTATCATCTAGTTCGGGTTAAAGATTCCAGCTCCTAAACCCTAACTCTTGAGTCAGTTCCAATAGTAAATAACTTCCCAGAAGTGTTTCTAGAAAATCTTCCCAGAATTCCTCCCAGAAGGGAAATCAACTTCGGAATTGATTTCTTTCCAGATACCCAGCCTATTTCTATTCATTTTACAGAATGTATCCAGCTAAGCTTAAGGAATTGAAAGAGAAGTTGAAAGACCTTCTAGATAAGGGCTTTATCAAACCTATTATTTCCCCATTGGGTGCTCTAGTGTTGTTCGTGAAAAAGAAAGATGGTTTTCTCAGGATGTGCATTGACTATCGGCAGTTGAACAAAGTCACAATCAAGAATAAGTACCCTATCTCCAGGATTGATGACTTTTCGACCAACATCAGTTGCGGTTACCATCAGCTCAGATTCAGAGCTAGTGACATTCTGAAAATAGCGTTTAGAACTCGATATGGTCATTATGAATTTGTAGTTATGTCATTTGGACTAACCAATGCTCCTGGAACTTTCATGGATTTAATGAACATGATATTCAAGCAGTATTTGGACTTGTTCGTTATCATTTTTATTGATGATATCCTCATTTACTCAAGGAATGAGGAAGAACATGCGACTCATTTGAGGGTTGTCCTACAAACTCTCAAAGATCGCCAGTTATTCGCTAAGTTTAGCAAATGTGAGTTTTGGTTACAATCAATTGCCTTCTTTGGTCATATAATGTCTAGCAAAGGGATCCGAGTTTATTCTTAGAAAATAGAGGCAATGAAGCAATGGACCAGACCTACCTCTCCTACAGATATCAGAAGTTTCTTGGGTCTAGCTAGTTATTACTGAAAGTCCTGGAAGGATTTTCATCCATAGCTTCTCCGTTGACTAAGTTGACTCAGAAAAAGATTAAGTTTCAGTGGTCAGATGAGTGTGAGAAGAGCCTCTCAGAACTGAAAACTATGTTGACTACAACTCCTGTTTTGACTCTACCAGAGGGTTCAGATGGTTATGTGATGTAATATGATGCATACAAAGTCAGCCTAGGTTGTGTGTTTATGCAGCGAGGTAAGGTTATAGCTTATGCTTCTAGATATCTTAAGGTGCATGAGAAAACCTATCTTATTTATGACCTCAATTTTGCAGTCGTGGTATTTTCCCTAAATATTTGGAGACATTACTTGTACGGTGTTCACGTAGATGTGTTCACAGACCATAAGAGTCTTCAGTATGTGCTCACCCAGAAAGAGTTGAATCTTCGCCAGAGGAGATGACTTGAATTCCTCAAGGACTATGATATGAATGTTATTTACCATCCTACTAAGGCCAATGTAAAAGCTGATGCTCTTAGCAGACTATTTATGGGTAGTGTAGCACATCTTGAAGAAGAAAGGAAGGAATTAGCAAAGGATGTTCACCGGCTTGCTCGCTTTAGGAGTTTGCCTTATGAACATATCAGATGATGGTTTGACAGTTCAGAATGGGTCAGAATCGTCATTGGTAATGGAGGTTAAGGAAAAATAAGATAGTGATCCTATATTGCATCAACTGAAGGGTGCAGTTCATCAGCAGAAAGTTGATGTTTTCTCCCAAGCGCGAGATGGTGTGCTTCGCTACCAGGGTCATTTATGTGTTCCTAAGGTGGGTAAGTTGAGATAGCAGATCCTTACAGAAGCCCATAAATCCAGGTATTCTATTAATCCAGGTGCCACTAAGATGTACCATGTTTTGTGGGAAGTCTTTTGGTGGAATGGCATGCAAAGGGATATAGCAAATTTTGTGGCTAAATGCCCTAATTGTCAGCACATGAAGGTACAACATCAGAAACTAAGAGGTACGACTCAAGATTTTAACATTCCTAGATGGAAGTGGGAAGTCATAAACATGGATTTCATTAAGAGTTTACCTCGTACTCACAGACAACATGACTCCATTTTGGGTGATAGTAGACAGAGTTACTAAGTCTCCTCATTTCCTGGCTTTTAAGACTACAAATTCGGCGGAGGACTATGCCAAGCTTTACATTAGTGAGATAGTCAGGTTGCATGGGGTTCCTTTGTCTATCATCTCAGATAGAGGTCCTCAGTTAACCTCTTATTTCTGGAAGTCATTTTAGAAAGGTCTTGGTACTCAGATTAATCTCAGCACAACATTTCATCCACAGATGGATGGTCAGGCAGAGCGTACCCTTAAGACATTAGAGGACATGTTAAGAGCTTACGTGATCGACTTTAAGGCAGTTGGGATGATTACCTTCATCTGATGGAGTTCGCCTACAATAATGACTACCATTCCAGTATCCAAATGGCCCCTTATGAGGTATTATATGGGCGTAGGTGCAGATCTCCAGTTGGTTGGTTTGAAGTAGGTGAAGCAACCTAGATAGGGCCAAATTGGATTCATGATGCTATGGAAAAGTTCAGCTTATCAGAGATAGACTTAAGACAACCCAGAGCTACCAGAAGTCCTTTGTAGATGTAAGGAGAAGGGACTTAGAATTTGAGATTCATGATTGGATTTTCCTGAAGGTATCACCTATGAAGGGGGTGATGAGATTTGGCAAGAAAGGGAAGCTCAGTCTTAGATATGTAGGCCCTTACATGATCTTGAAACGGGTTGGTAAAGTGGCCTATTAGTTAGAGTTGCCAGTAGAACAAGCAGTATTCCATCCATTCTTTCACATTTCCTTGTTGAAAAAGTGTGTGGGTGATCTAGCATCTATAGTACCATTAGAAAATGTGGTTGTGAAGGATAGTCTCACTTATGGAGAGGTGCAAGTTGAAATTCTTGATCGTAAGGTTCAAAGGTTGAGAAACAAAGAAGTTGCTTCAGTTAAGATGTTGTGGAGGAGTAAGTCTGTAGAGGGAGCTACTTGGGAACCAGAAGCAACCATGAAGGCCAAGTATCCTCATCTCTTTCCTTCTGATCCCATTCCAGCTTGAGGTAATAGTTCCTCTCCAGTCTTTTAGTTACTCTTGCGCAAATTCAGCCTTAGTATCATGTTCCTATAGTTATACTTGCATTTCAGCATATTTGCATGTTCTTAGAACTTAATTCAGTCATATTTCAATTTCCATTACTTAGTGGTAGGGTTTGCAGCTCTTTCCCTCCATACCCAGCTAGTTTAGTCCTCATTTGAGGATAGATGTTCCCAATGAGGAGATAATGTAACACCCCAGATTTAGAAATGACAAAATTGTAGATTTCCAGAAGTGCAGGTGTCATCGATGAAGGCCACCTATGGATAGTAGGTAGACCCACGGCCCATAGGTTGACCCACAGACCGTAGGTGGGGTCTGTGGTTGGCCACCTACAACTCCCTCCCTAGACCCCAGAGGAAATTCAGCTAAGTCCAGAACCACGCCAGGACCTATGGATTGTAGGTGCGACCACGGTCCATGGTCCAGGTACGTGGTTCGAGCCCTAGATTTCTGTCCTCTGAAACCAAACGACGCCCTTCCAAGATGGACCGTCAGTTGTCCATGGTCCGTCGGTCAGGGGCCGTCGGTGGCTTCGGCAGATTTTACGTCAGGGGTCTTTTGGTCTTTCCCCTAAGCGTTGGACACCTAAACTACATCGTTTAACCCCTAAACTACGTAGTTTTGGTCCGTTTAAGCTTAGTAACATAATCAGATCCTACCCTAATCGATTATTCTCAAAAAACCTATTGAAACTTAGCACAACGGAAGAGAAAGCGTCGACCAAACCCTCTCCAAGAACGCAACAAGTTTTCCTCAGTTCTAGCCCCAAAATCGAAAGATTTATCTGTGGAATTTGTCACCAGGTATGTGGGATTTCACTAGTGGGTTCCTTTCACCCATTAGGTCCCTAGGATTCAGTCAGATTCTTGATTCCCTTTATATTTTTTAGACCTAGGGTTACTAGAACTTCAAAAATTTGTGATGATTTAGCTATTATAGTGTTCTTAATCTGATTATCATGTATTCATAACACTTTTGCATAGATTCTTGCATGAAACTCAGAACCCTAGTTGTGTAGTTCTTTTAGTTCAAGAATTACACTAGCTAGGATAGATAAATAGACATACATGCCTTAGTTTTCAAATGTTTCATTATAGTACTTTAATGTTGCATTTTCAGTTAGCATGTCAGAATATTGAGCTATCCAATATATTTCAGTTATGTTGTATAGTACACATCTCTAGTTTGGAATAGGCTTAATACCGAGCTAGACTAGAGTCAGTCACCCTCATAGTCCCAAAACTACGTGCCCCCATAGGTTTGTAAGTCCTCTTTGTGGGCATTAGATTTTAGTTATCACTCCAGTCATGCCTCTATATCCCTGACAAGGTATATTGGGTCCTCCCGATGGGGCGTATACATCGAACTCCACATTTAGCTGACATGGTTTTATGTTAGTTAATAGTAGCTCCCAAAGTCAGATTCTAGTGCATTGACCAGGTTATTAGTTACATTTCAGTATTCAGTTTCAACATGTTATATACTTGGTCATTGCATTCACCTTAGTTTATTTTAAGTATATCTCAGCATCTTTATCATGTTCAGATTATATCATTGCTCAGTAAGCTTTGTTCGGTTATATGTTTGTTCAACTTTATCCTATTATGCATGCTCAACACCTTTCAAGTACTAACGCATACTCTGCACTACATCTTTTCGTGATGTAGGTTCAGGTCCTCAGCGTTCAGATCACATTTAGATCGGTTCTCGATCCATATTCAGTAGTATCATTGATGAGTCCTCATTCTTCGAGGACGATAGACATGTTTCTTTATTATTCAGTCTTTCATTTGAGTTTCAGTTTTGCTAGAGTTAGCTGGGGGCATGTTCCATCATCTATAGTCAGTTAGAGGCTTTTATTCAGACATAGTTAGATTCAGTTTTTGTTTTGAGTTTGATCTTCTAGTTGTTATTAAACTCACAGTCTTTTATATTCAGACAGTATTGGGTATTCCCCAATTCAATTTACATCATGTTTTAAGCTTCTGCACAATACTTCTTATTTCATTTTATCTTAGTATGCTTATGATATGACAGCTCAGGGTTAGCTTGGGGTCACTCATGATCATGTCTCGTGTTTACGTCCTAGGGGTAGCCTCGGGGCGTGACACCTTTATACCCCTGGCTAGGTATATTAGGTCCTCTCGATGGGGCATATACATCGAACTCCACATTTAGCTTAGGTGTTTTATGTTGATTAATAGTAGCTCCCACAGTCAGATTCTAGTGGTTGGCCTCATGCAACTCCCTCTCCAGACCCAAAGGAAATTCAACCAAGTCCAGAACCACACCAGGACCTACGGACCGTAAGTGGGACCACGGTCCATGGTCCTGGTCCGTAGTTCGGGCCCCAAATTTCTATCCTCTGAAACCAAACTACGCCTTGCCATAACGGACCGTTGGTCATACTACGGTCCGTCGTTTTAGGGTCGTTGGTGGGTTCGGCATATTTTAAGTCTGGGGTCTTTTGGATTTTCCCCTATGCGTTGGACACCTAAACTATGTTGTTTAACCCGTAACCTACGTTGTTTTTGTCAGTTTAAGCCTAGTAACTTAATCAGATCCTACCCTAATAAATTATTCTCAAAAACATCAATTGAAACTTAGCATAAAGGAAGAGAATGCATCGACGAAACCCTCTCTAAGAACGCAATAAGTTTTCCTCAGTTCCAGTCCAGAAATTGAAAGATTTCTCCATGGAATTCGTCACTAGGTATGTGGGATTTCACTAATGGGTTTCTTTCACCCATTAGGTCCCTAGAATTCTGTCAGATTCTTGATTCCCTTCATATTGTTTAAACCTAGGGTTTCTTGAACTTCAGAAATTTGTGATGATTTAGCTGTTATAGTGTTCTTAATAAGATTATCATGTATTCATAACACTTTTAAGTAGGTTCTTGCGTGAAACTCAGAACCCTAGTTGTGTAGTTCTTTTAGTTCATGAATTACACTAGTTAGGATAGATAAACAAACATTCATGCCTCAATTTTCAAATGTCTCATTATCACTATTTTAATGTTGCATTTTCAGTTAGCATGTCAGAATATTGAGCTATCCAGTATATTTCAGTTATGTTGTATTGTACATATTTCCAGTTGGGAGTAGGTTTAATACCGAGTTGGATTAGGGTCACTCACCCTCATAGTCCCAGAACTACGTGCCCCCGTAGGTTTGTGAGTCCCCTCTGTTGGCATTAAATTTGGTGATTACGCCAGTCATGCCTTGTAACATCTTGAAACTAGAAAGAACTAGAAGGAAGTTTAAAATCTGGAAATAGTTACTTTTGGAAAGAATGAGGAAATCTGGAATTTTTTTAAAGTAAGTTAAAGTGAGTTTTGGTCACCTTCAAATGGCCGTAACCCCTAGATCAGAATGATTTAGGTGTCATTCCAGATATGGTTGGAAATCCCTTGGAATGATCTTTCTAATGCCGCCAAGTTTGCACGATTCCGAGTTCGTATGAGGGAGTTATGCCCATTGGAAGCTGGGTTGTTGGATTAAGGAAATGTCCAATCCGGAATTTTAAGGGGTATTTTAGTCTTTTCATTGCCCTATTATTTTAATCCATTTTTAGGAGTTTAATATGGGTCAAATCTAATTATAGTTAGTTTTAGAATTTAGGATTTCACGCTAGGGCTAAGGAGAAGAGAAAATAAGAAAGGGAAAAGGGCAAATTCATCAAGATCGATCAAGAAAGTTGGTACTTCGCCAAGGATTTACTTCTATCAGGTATGTGAGATCACATAGTGTTTGGTTAGTTCACCCACGTGCCAACCATGATTCAATTCAGCAAATTTAAGTCTTTGAAAGTTTAGAAATTTATTTCTTGATGAACATTGTTGATGGTTTCGTTTGAATTCTTATGGGTTGTGTTGTAGAAAGTTTCTTGCTATTTGATTCATGTTTCCGGGTGTAATTCAAGTTTGAATCTATCATATATTGAGTCTATAAATGATTCTAAGTGTTTGGAGAAATAACTAAGTGAAATTAGAGGGTTTAGAGTTGAAGAATGAAGAAGAAAATTCGGGATTTTCCAGGGGATAGGGGTGGGGCGTCGCGCCAGCCAGTGCCCCCCAAAAGGATCTTTGAATTATCATCCTTGGGGCATCGCGCCGAACATCGCACCCCAGACCAGACTCTGAATTTTAAGGGCTGGCGCCCTGCGTCTCTCAGAACGCCAGTTCTCCCCATTCGTTCCCTACCCTTT
The DNA here is from genome assembly GCF_019186545.1 of Solanum stenotomum. Taxonomy (NCBI): domain Eukaryota; kingdom Viridiplantae; phylum Streptophyta; class Magnoliopsida; order Solanales; family Solanaceae; genus Solanum; species Solanum stenotomum. The sequence goes on from NC_064292.1 coordinate 34,323,398, forward strand.
CGTACTTGTTCCTTAGCAATGTACCTATATTTTCTAGTTGATTCCAACACTCTAAAGAACATATAAACATCATGAAATCATCCATAAACATGAGATCATGAACCTTGAATCCATAATCCAATTCAAGAGAAGTAAGAGTCAAGTCAAGAGAAGTTCTTAGAGTTTTCCAAAAGTCTTTTGCAAGCGTTTTGACTTTGTTTTAAGACTTAAGTTTTGAGTTCAGTAAATAATAAAGTTGAAGTTAATTTCTTCAAAAGTATATGGGGACTAAGTATTCCAAAAGAGATTCAAAATGTTTTCACATTTAAATAAGAACAGAAACTGAGATTTCCAAAGAGCTTACGGACTAGATTTTTGAAAAAGCAATCGCTTTCTAAATAAAGCAAGAGGGGAAACTTTGATTTCCAAGATATCATTTGAGCTAAGTTTTTGAGCACTAATCTCAAATAACAGAAGAAGTATGTTTTTTTTAAATATAAGAGCTAGTATATTTTGGGAGTAGTATTGAGCACCGAATTGAGGGCGAGCATAAGTACAGATAACTAATGTCTCCATAAAACCATGTAGCCACCACGGGTAGAAAAGGGTCATACTTTTTAGATGAACCCTTTTCACAATAGACTAGTGGATCCACTTAGTAGTTCAGGCCCTATACCTTTGGCCGGGTGTAGGATGCACTGGCAGTGTGAGGTAGATCGATGTATCATCACTATAGCTCTTATGTCATGGTTGTCAGTTAGATAAACTCCCAGAGAAGTTATTGTATTTTTATATACATCGGTTTATTGTATTCTTACATACATTTCAGAGTTATGTTGTATGCTTGTGTATACATAGAGTTGACATCATGTTTTTAAATAACTTTTCTTTATATTGCACTTGTTTTAAACTACTTTATATTGAAATGAGTTTAGCCAAGTATTCATGAGTTGAGAAGAGCCAAGGTAAGTGTTTCTTTCAGAATCTCTTCCAAGCCTATGTTGTTTTAGCATTCCAACTCGCATACTCGTACATTCAATGTACTGATGCCAGTTGGCTTGCATCGTCTTATGATGTAGACACAAGTAACTAGGATCGACATTCTCGTGCACTGTTGATCTAGTGAGAAGTTCAGAGTCAGTCGGTGAGCTTCCTTGCATTCTGGAGGATCTATTTTCATTGCTTTCTATTTAGTTCATTAGGATATAGTGGGGTTTGTCCCAACATCCATCTCAATTGTTTTAGAGGCTTCATAGATAGTCAGATGTTAGTCCTTTGAGTCTTTTCATTATCATTTCTTATTGTTAAGACTTGGGTTGCCACTTTTGGCCAAGTTGAATGATTAACCTTTAAACATTCTCAGTTATTTTATTATTCAGTTCAGTTAAGTGTTATTGATCACTATAAGTATGAATATTGTCTTCCGCTAAGTTAAGTAAGCTAGGACAAGGGTTCGCTTGGGGCCAGAAGTGGTCTTCGATTGTTAGTCCTGCCCAGGGTGTAGGCTCGGGGCGTGACATGCCTCTATACCACCGACAAGGTATATTGGGTCCTCTCGATAGGGCATTTACATCGGATTCCACGTTTAGCTCACGTGGTTTTATGTCGGTTAATAATAGCTCTCACAGTTAGATTCTAGTGCATTGACCAGGTTGCCAATTGTATTTCACTATTCAATTTCAGCATGTTATGTACTTTGTCATTGCATTCAGTTTAGTTCATTTTTAGTATATCTCAGTCTCTTTATCATGTTCATATTATATCATTGCTCAGTATCCTTTGTTCAGTTATATGTTTGTTCAGCTTTATCCTATCCTGCATGTTTAGTACCTTTCAAGTACTGATGCATACTCTGTGCTACATCTTTCGTGATGTAGGTTTAGGTCCTCAGCGTTCAGATCATGTGTAGATCAGTTCTCGATCCATGTTCAGTAGTATCATTGGTGAGTGCTCATTCTTCGAGGATGGTAGACATGTTTCTTTATTATTCAATCTTTCATTTCTGTTTCAGTTTTGCTAGAGTAAGCTGGGGGAATGTCCCAGCATCTCTAGTTTAGAGACTTTTATTCAGACATAGTTATATTCAGTTTTGGTTTTGAGTTTGATCTTCCAGTTTTTATTAAACTCATTGTCTTTTATATTCAGGCAGTATTAGGTATTCCCCATTTCAGTTTACATCATGTTTTAAGCTTCCGCACAGTACTTCTTATTTCAGTTTATCTTAGTATGCTATGATATGCCAGCTCAGGGTTAGCTTGGGCTCACTACTGATCCTAGGTCATGTGTTTACGTCCTGGGGGTAGCCTCGGGGCTTGACAAATCTCATATCTCAACTTCTCAAATGTTGGTACTAGCAACGCCTTAATAAGTAAGTCTGCAAAATCATCACTTGAACAAATCTATTGAACCTCTATGTCACCATTTTGTTAGAGATCACGTATAAAGAAGAACTTTGGTGAAATGTATTTTCTCCAGTCTCCTTGATGTATCCTACCTTCAATCGAGTTATACATGGAACATTATCTTCATACATGGTGGCTGGAATATCCCATTTCAAGGAATATGACATAGTTTCTGGTATCTGCATAATCAATAATATGTATGTGGCCTTATTCCTTTCCGATCGCACTCAAAGTTGTCACAAAATGGGATTAGGATTTGCATCAATCAACTATAGTATAACCAATGGTGCCGATCACCCCTAAAATGGTTTGAAGTCCCTGACTGAGGTCGTTGCATTACCCAAAGCCTCCTAGCGAGGAAAGCAAAATTTGTTCCAGAGATACCATGGTAGTAAGGCCATGAAGATCTTCACTTGGTCACAACCTCCTTTGCTGCAGGTGAGAAAGGGCCTTTTCAATTTATTCGTCCTCAGGGACTCTTCCGTGCACTCATTGCACTAGTACATGATATTTTTCAATTATTTTCATGAGATCAGAATTGATCTTTATTTATGTTAAGAAATATCACAACCATTGTGGTACTTAATGAAATTGCTTTAAAACCTTTTAAATCCTCCAAGGATATTCATATAACTTTTATCGTCTAGCATTACAACCCCACTTACCCCCTCCCAGAAGGAATGAGTATTACATAAATTGGGACGAAAGAGTACATATTACCAATAGTGATTGACGAAATACAATACAATGCCTAATCGGCCCTGGTGGAAAACTGACTACTAAAATGAGCAAATGTTTGAAACGAAGTAGTCCATTTTCATGACAGACCGAATTAGTTAATCAAAATATAGTAGATACAATGCACTGAAAAGTCTACGGTAGGTAGACAAAGTTAGGTGATGTTGATTATTGAAGCATAAGAAGCAATAAAGAGAAAGAATAAGGAAAAAAGAGCAGCCATATTGGTTGAAGTTGCATCACTGGAACCTCCTTGTGATGCAGATCCACGTCCTGTCATAGTTGAAGACATAATATACTAAAGAACTTTCTGTTAACGAGTTTTATGTGGAGATTTTAGAGTGAATATTCTTCTCTTACCGTTGCAGCGGCTAGCAGGTGGAGTCTGAACTTTGCAAGCGGTAGTGAGGGCCGATGCCTGAGTCTAGTTAATGTTAAGTCCTATGTCGGAGTCACCCCCATTGAGAACCTGCCACAAGCACTCTGGATTTTCATCAACCACCGTGCAAAGTTGCGTGCAACAACTTGAGAATTGTGGCGAGGATCTGTCTGCATAGTAGTTCATGCAAGATAACATGCTGACCAACACGTTTGTGCATTCATTTATTTCTTGAGCAATTACTCCAGCCCATGATCACCGCGAATACAATCAAGGTAAGAGTCATTGCGTACCTCTGATCAGCCATCTTTTTGTAAAACTCAATACCAGTGATTGTCATGATTTCATGACATGACAATCATTCATTACACAAATTCAAGCATTTCATCTATTGCCAGAGTGTGACAGGCCTAATTCCATCCACCATAAGAGAATATATGTCACGACCCAAGGGTACCCCCTAGATGTAACATGGTGTATAGAACCCCGAAGGACTCCATACAAGCCACTTAGCTCTCATAACATAAGAAATAGAACATTAAAGCATAAAACAATCATTTTAAGTCCAAAACATTTTATAAAACGAAAAGCGAAAGTCTAAACTCATGCCTCATCATAGCCATCTATTAAAATCGAATGAATTTTGGCCTAGAACATACATCATGTCTAAAAAGGAAATACAAGAAAGAAACTAAAACAATAAACTCCATACTCGAACCATGAGGACTCACCAAGCTCGGGAAGAATCAAAGTCCAAACTCTAGCCACTAAAATGGGAACCCTGTCTGTCAGACCCTACAGTTGGGAAAAATATAGGCAAGGGTATGTGTTAGTACAAAAATGCACCAAGTATGATTGCCATGCTTATAAACATTTAAAACATGCAAAATGGGACATTTCATTTCATAACATGCAATTGGCGAAACTAAAACATCATATGAAAGAGTTATAAAACATAAGTCATAAATCATGGTCAATGCAAGCTAACATCATCTTTAAACCTTTGAAAATATGTGAAATACTCCTTGACGTAACCTTAGTTCACTTTTAGCCTTGTTGTGGGAATTATCCTTAAGCGACATAGAGACCATGTGAGCTATAACATGATCACCCGGTGTCTTCCACACCGAAAAGGGTTGTTCTACTTGCCTAAGGTAGAACCATGAACTTCTAGCTTAAGTGGATCCACTAGCTAATCAACCAATGGGGGCACATAGTTATGGGATAAGGGGTTTCTACTAGAAACCCGACCTCTACTAGCGGGAGGCTTCCATTTCATGAGACTTCTTCTAGAAACCTGACCTCTACTAATGGTAGAGCTTCCATCTTAATGTCAATATCCACTCGGTGCTAAGCATAAATCCCACGAAATATTATTTTCTTACTTATTCTCATTATCCATGGAAAGGCATGTAATTTCGCCAATCCAAGCTAGTTCATTAGTATAGTTCTTATTCACTGATTCAATTATGTGAGAATAGCCATGGTGATTGAAGAAAACCCTAACTTAAGTGGGGAATTCTACCTTTTGAAATAGAGGAATTTGGGAACTCCATGGATAGAACGAATCCATGGATGAAAACTATCATACCTCAAGTCACATTTCTAGCCTTCAATGGAGAAATTGGATCCTTAGCTTAAAACCCTGGGTAAATCCTTCTTCTTCTTCTTGAAGTTTCTAGAGAGAGAATATTTGGAGAGGTTTTGATCTTGTTTTGGGAATTTGGAAGAATGAAGTAAATGGTTCTAATTTGGGGTTAAAAAGACTTATATAGGAGTACTAAACGTAGTCAAAACGACATAGTATAGGAACTAATTAATTAGGAAAAGACCCAACTGGCCCTAAATATAATTACCAGCAGTGACCCACTGAATCCTCATCGACGGACCCGGATGGACCTACGGTCCGTCCTGTCAACCGTCACTAACTATAGAGATTTTTAGGCCATCAACAAACCCTTAGACCACGGACCATCGATCGACCTACGACCCGTAGGTCTAGTAGTCGTTCATGGCCTGGAAAAATCTGAGGATAGCCAATCCACGGGCTCCACCTATGTACCATCAGTGGTCCTCGTGGATAGCACCTGTCAGTTCTGAATTTCGACTCCTTACCCTTATTTGGATATGTGTGTTACAATATCTACCCCTTGGGATCATTCATCCTCGAATGAGATGTAAAATGGTTCTAAAAGAGTAGGAGAGGAACTAATCAACCCAAGCTAACAATGAAATACATGTAACCAAGAAGGAAATATCGACTACAAGCTAGGACGTTCTCAAAACATCATATAGGGGTGAATCTAACTCTAAAATCCCATCATGCATACAATTTCATCAAAATGCTCAAAGTCATGAAGGAAACACCAACTCCAAGATAAACATACTCAATGCATCTTATGGAAGTACGAACTACATCTATTAATCCAAAATGCATGAAATTTTCAAAATTTTCTCATGTTTAAGGAGGAACTACCTTCTCCAAGCTAAAGTCATGCTCAACACAATCTCATGGAGGTCATATGCAATTTACTCTCAAAAAGCATATCTAAAGCATATTCATCAATTCAACTCATGAAGTCTATACGCAACTCATACTCAATGTTCAATCAACATGAGGAAAATCAAACAATTGACTCATTTTCTCAAAACATAACTTTTAATGAACATGCATAACATAAGGAAAGCATGAAAAATACATAAACATACATGACTCCCAAAAAAAGGAATAAACTATGAGGAAATCATTACCTCAAGCTAGAGTAGGAGTAGAAGGAAAAAGATGAGGATATCGGGACATCATATCAGCCGCGGCCTCCCAAGTAGCACCCTCAACTAAATGATTCCTCCTTAACACTTTTAAGGAAGCAACTTCCTTGTTTCTCAACTTCTTGACTTGCCAGTCTAAAATCACAAGCGGAACTTCCTCATAAGGAAGACTCTCATCAACTCCCAAACCCTCTAAGGAGACTATGAATGTTGGATCTCCGCACATTTCTTCAAGAGAGAGACATGGAAAACTGGATACACCATTGCCAACTCATTTGGCAAATCTTGCTCATAGGAAACCTTTCCAACATGTCTCAAATTTTGATACGGGCCTACATATCGGGGACTAAGCTTCCCCTTCTTACCAAACCTTATCACACCCTTCATTTGTGAGATTTTCAAGTAAACCCAATCATGCACATCAAACTCAAGATCTTTTATTGTAACATCGGCATATGACTTTTTTCAACTTAGAGCCATTTTCAACCTTTCTCTAATAAACCAAATCGTCTCTATGGCCTAATGCACCAATTTGGGACCTATAAGGGCAACTTCACCCACCTCAAACAAACGTATAGGAGATCTTCACCTCCTACCACATAGAACCTCAAATGGAGTCATATTAATACTCGAGTGATAACTGTTATTATAGGTAAATTCAATCAATGGTTAATGGTCATCCCAATTACCCTTAAAATCAATCACACAAGCTCTTAACATGTCTCCCAAAGTCTGAATAGTATGCTCCACTTGCCCATCGGTCTGGGGATGAAAAGTCGTGCTAAGCTTAACTTTTGTATCAAGACCCTTATGGAATGACTTCGAAAACTATGAAGTGAATTGGGTACCTCGATCGGAAATAATGGAAAAGTTCACTCTATGAAACCTTGCCATCTCTCTCAAATATAACTTAGCGTAATCCTCCGCCGAATAAGAAACCTTGACGGGAAGGAAATGAGTCGATTTCGTCATCTGATCCACTATTACCCAAATCGAGTCATGTTGTCACTGGGTGCAAGGCAAACCAACTATAAAGTCCATGTTCATATCTTCCCACTTCTAAGTAGGATTACCTGTGTCTTGGGATAAACCTCCTGGTTTCAAATGCTCAACATTCACTTGTTGACAATTAGGACACCTATCCACAAATTCCGCAATATCATTCTTCATCCCATTCCACCAATAGATCTCCCACAAATCACAGTACATATTGGTGGCTCCCGAGTGAATAGACTATTAAGAACTATGGGCTTCTGCTAAGATATGTTCCCTCAAGTCCTCAACATTCAGAACACATAACCGACCTTGATATCTAAATACCCGATCTCCCCCTTGGGAGAAAGCCTCAATGGACTTTTTAAGCACCGCCTCTTTCAATTCTACCAGTATTCGATCAAGACCTTTCTTAGACTTCACATCCATCACAAAAGACAATTTGGACACACTATGAACCATAACACTACCCTTGGTGGAATCCACTAGTTGAATACCTAGTCGGGCCAACCTATGGACATCTCGAACTAACTCTTTATTTTCATCCTCAACATGAGCAACACTACCCATTGATAGTCTTCTAAGAGCATCTGCTACCACATTTGATTTACCAGGGTGATAGAGAACACTCATGTCTAGGGATGTGCAAAAATTGAACCTACCGATAAACCAAACCGATAAAAGTGTTATTGGGGTATTGGGTTAACAATTTTTAATGGTTTTATAAAAGAAATATTAGGTTATCAGTTCGATATTGATTTTTAATATTGGGTTATTGGGTTATTGGGTAAACCGATAACCCATTAAGACTAGCAATTTACTACTTTTACTTGTACATAAATATTATATATTAATCTCAATATCTTACTAGTTACTATCATTGTCCTTTAGCCTTCAATTCACACTTCACAATGACTTTGAGTTCACAATTTCACATTATAAATACATTAAAATCTAAAGTAAGAACCCTATTAGTCTTAATTTCTTTTTGTGTTACACTTGTATAGTTCTTTTCATGTTTGTTATTATTGTATCTATTTTATGAGCATTTGTAAAGTTACATTATTGTGTTTTCGCATCAAATTTATAAGAAAAGTCATATATTTGTTTTATAAGTATTTTTTTATTAGTTAAATCGAAAACCGAACCGTTAAGGACCAAAACTGATAAACTAAAAACCGATAAAAAATATATTATTGGTTTGGTTATTGGATTAACATATTTAAAAACCAAAAACTGATAAACCGAACCAATAATACATAAAACCAAACCGAACCGACCAATGCATAGCTTTACTCATTTCATAATCCTTCAATATTTCTTGCCACCTTTGGCGAAGATTTAAGTCTTTTTGACTAAAAACATATGTAGACTCTTAGGATCAGTGAAAACATAAGGATGAACCCCATACAAATAATGTCTCCAAATATTTAAGGCAAAAACATCCGCCACTAATTCAAGGTCGTGGGTAGGATAATTCTTCTGTTGGATCTTAAGTTGCCTTGAAGCATAGGCAATAACCTTACCATTTTGCATAAGCACACATCCCAACCCAACTCCAGAGGCATCAAAATATACCACAAAGCCATCCGTACCTTCCGGTAAAGTCAACATCGGAGCGGAAGTAAGTCTATCTTTCAACTCTTGAAAACTTTTCTCAATGGTTTCTGACAATATAAACTTAGCCTTCTTTTGATTCAAAGTTGTCAATGGAGAATAAATGGAGCAAAAACCCTCAATAAATCTTCTATAGTAACCGACCAAACCCAAGAAACTTCTAATATCGGAAGGAGTTAGAGGTCTAGGCCAACTCTTGACCGTATCCGTCTTCTTTGGATCTACCTCAATACCTTGCTTGAAACAATATGACAAAGAAAAGCTACGGACCTTAACCAAAATTCACATTTGCTAAACTTTGCAAAAAGTTGTTGGTCCTTAAGAATTTGCAACACGATCCTCAAATGATCTATCAGATGATCCTCACTTCTCGAATAGATCAAAATATCATCGATAAACATAATTACGAACATATCAATGTATTGTCTAAATGCCCTATCCATCAAATCCATAAACGCCACCGGAGCATTAGTCAACCCAAACGACATTATCAAAAACTCATAATGACCATATCGGGTTCTAAAAGCCATCTTTGCAATATCTTCTTCTTTCACCCTCAACTAGTGATAACCCGATCGAAGATCAATCTTGAAGAAATAACTTGCCCCTTGAAGTTGGTCAAATAAATCATCTATCCTTGGAAGAGGATACTTTTTCTTAATGGTCACCTTGTTCAACTGACGATAATCAATACACATATGAAGAGAACCATCCTTCTTTCTAACAAACAAAACTGAAGCACCCCATGGAGAGATACTCGGTTGGATGAAAACCTTATCCAACAAATTCTTCAACTATTCTTTCAACTCTTTTAACTCTGCAGGAGCCATTCTATAAGGAAGAATAACAATAGGTTGCGTATCTAGGAGAAGGTCAATACCGATGTCTATTTCCCTTTTGGGAGGAATACTAGGTAAGTCATCTGGGAATACCTCTGGAAACTCATGTACGACAGGGACCGACTCAATAGTAGGGGTTTTAGAATCTACATCCCTCACCCTAACAAGATGGTAAATGTAACCCTTAGATATCATCTTTCTAGCCTTTAGACAAGAGACAAACTGACCTCTAGACATATAATTTCCCCCCTTCCACTCTAGGATAGACTCATTTGGGAATTGAAATCTTATAACCCGAGTTCTACAATCAATAGAGGCATAACATGAATGCAACCAATCCATACCAAAAATGAAATCAAAGTTTAACATGTCAAGCTCTACCAAGTCAACAAGAGTGACTCTATGGGATAAGGAAACATGACACTTTCTATAGACCCTCTTAGCCACTATAGAATCACCAACAGGAGTAGAGACAGAAAAAGGTTCTAACAATACATCGGGGAGCACATCGAATCTCATGGCCACATATGACGTTAAAAAGGACAAAGTAGCACCGGGATCGAGCAAAGCATATACATCAAGTTGAAAGACTTTTAACATACCCGTAACTACATTCAGAGAACTCTTTTTGTCACCTTGGGTTTGGAGAGCATAAAAGTGGTTTTGCTTTGGACCATTGGAATTCGAACCACTAGGAGGAGTTTGTTTGCCTTCCCTTCCTTATGCCGTAAGCATTGGGCAATCCCTCATCTAGTGACCATTCTTCCTGCAGCTAAAGCAACCATCCATGTCAGCTAGACACTTACCATCGTGTTTCTTTCCACACTTAGCACAAGTAGACCTAGCCAATGAAGATACACCACCATTCTTTCCTTTAGATTTAGGCTTAGACACCCTATCCTTGTTAAATTTAGGAGAAGCATTAGAGGAACCTTGACCGGAAAACCCTTGTCGAAACTTACCACGACCATGTCCAGCGGATTTAGCATGTGAGCAATTACCATCACCGGTCTTAGCCTTTTTTACCTCTCTAGACTTCTCTTTGAGTTTCTCCTCTTTAATTTGTTGTGCATATGCCATAAGATGATATATGTCCATGTAACCAATGAGGATGGTGGTATGACACTCTTTAACCACTATTTATGATACACCCGACATGAACTTACTCATCCTTAACGTAGAATAGACAACCATTGTTGGAGAATATTTGGACAATTGAGTGAACTTTAGAGCATATTCCCTCACACTCATGCTTTCTTGATGAAGGTTAATGAACTCAAGAACCTTTGCTTCCCAAATCTCAAAGGGAAAGAACCTATCAAGAAAAGCCGATTTAAGCATTTCCCACTCTATGGGACCCACTCCTACCAGTCTTGCTTCCTTCCAATAGTTGTACCACACTTGAGCAACACCTTTCAATTGATAAGCAACTAATTCCACCTTCTCTTCCAGAATCCCATGATAGCAAGTAACTTATAGATCTCATTGATAAACTCTTAAGGATCTTTCTCAACCTTAGAGCCATGAAATTCCAGAGGGTTCATCCTCATAAAGTCCCTCACTCTTGAAGCCGCCGTACCCACATTTGGGTTCATGGGGACTACCACCACCCTATTGGATTGGGCCATCACGGCTTGAGCCAACTCTTGATAATCCGATCTAAACTCCGCATTTGTAACTTGCCCGCCAAAGAATCGACCAGAGATTGAGAAGAAGCTTGGGGAGGAGCTTCTTATTCCACATTCTCTCTCATATTCCTTCTAGTATAAGGTCTTCGCATAGACATATCCTGAAGAACATAGGATAAGGATTAGGAGAGAGACTTTATAGAGTTTAACTATATCACACGACTTTAGAGTAATGAAAGAAGTAGAGTTTCCTTATCATCTTTTAGCCTCTCATTCATAAATGTGGCACACTTCACACTCATGAACAAGGCTCTACTAGACACGGCTTGTGAGACATTCTAGGACCATTCTAAACCTTGTGCTCTGATTACCAAGTTCGTCACGACCCAAGGGTATCCCTTAGATGTAATATGGTGTATAGAACCCCGAAGGACTCCATATAAGAAACTTAGCTCTCATAATATAAGAAATAGAACATTAAATAATAAAACAATAATTTTAAGTCAAAAAAATTTTATAAAATGAAAAGCGGAAGTCTAATCATGTCTCATCATAGCCATCTATTACAATCGAATGAAATTGGGCCTAGCCCATAAATCATGCCTAAAAAGGAAATACAAGAAAAAAACTAAAATAATAAACTCCGTCCTAGAACCATGAGGACACACCAAGCTCGGGAAGAATCAAAGTCCAAGCTCTAGCCACTAAAATGGAACCCTGTTTGTTAGACCCTACGTTTGGGAAAAATGTACGCAAGAGTATGCCTTAGAACAAAAATGCACTAAGTATGATCGTCATGCTTAAAAACATTTAAAACATGCAAAAAATGACATTTCATTTTGTAACTTGCAATTGGCCAAGCTAAAACATCATATGAAAGAGTTATAAAACATAAGTCATAAATCATGGTCAATGCAAGCTAACATCATCTTTAAAGCCTTTGAACAGATGTGAAATACTCCTTGAGTAACCTTAGTATTCTTTTAGCCTTGTTGTGGGAATTAGCCTTAACCGACATAGAGACCATGTGAGCTATAACATGATCACCCGGTGTCTCCCACACCAAAAAAGGTTGTTCTACTTGCCTAAGGTAGAACCATGAACTTCTAGCTTAAGTGGATATACTAGCTAATAAACCTATGTAAGAACATAGTTATGTGATAAGGAGATTTCTACTAGAAACCCGGCCTCTACTAGCGGGAGAGCTTCCATCTCATGTGACTTCTTCTAGAAACTCGACCTTTACTAACGGGAGAGCTTCCATCTCAATGTCAATATCCACTCGGTGCTAAGCATAAATCCCATGGAATAGTATTTTCTTACTTATTCTCATTATCCATGGAAAGGCAGGTCATCTTGCCAATCCAAGCTATTTCATTAGGATAGTTCTTATTCATTGATTCAATTAGGTGAGAATAGCCTTTCAACCTAAGAATCCTTGTTATATGAGTAAACCTTTCACATCATGCTAATATGTGTTTATGAGAATGTCCTTTCATAACACAACATCATCATTGGTACTTTATTCTCAAAACACCCTAAAGGCATTTACATAATCTTCATGAAAACATGCATAATTCCATAATCACCTTTTAAGGCTAAAAACCCTCTTACAATCATCAACATTTAGAAAATAAGGATTATATATGGTTTTCATCATAAAATCATGCAACTATCTCATTACATGCTTAATATCATAAAAGTCTTCCTTCAAGATCAAAATCCCACAGCATATATTTCATAACCTAAAAACATGGGGATTTCATGGGTTCGTAGGGGAAAACATCATAAAACCATAGTAAATCATCAATACATGCTTAGAATATCATAATTCAATCATTCAAATCAATAATGAAAAGAACCTATGGTGATTAAAGAAAACCCTAACTTAATTGGGGAATTCTACCTTTTGAAATAAAGGAATTTGGGAACTCCATGGATGGAAGGAATCCATAGATGAAAACTATCATACCTCAAGTCAAATTGCTAGCCTTCAATGGAGAGATTGGATCCTTATCTTTAAACCCTAGGTGAATCCTTCTTCTTCTTCTTCAAGTTTATAGAGAGAGAATATTTGGGGAGGTTTTGATCTTCTTTTGGCAATTTGGAAGAATGAAGTAAATGGTTCTAATTTGGGGATAAAAAGACTTATATAGGGGTTCTAAACGTAGTCAAAACGACATAGTATAGGAACTAATTAATTAGGAAAGGATCCAATTACCCCTAAAAATAACTACCAGCAGTTACCCACAAAACCCCCATCGACGGACCGTGGATGGACCTACGGTTCATCCTGTCAACCATCACTAACTACAGAGATTATTGGGCCATAAACGGATCCCTGGACCATGGACCGTCGATCAATCGACGGTCAGTAGGTCTAGTTGTCGTTCATGGCCTGGACAAATCTGAGGATTGCCAATCCACGGACCCCACATATGGTCTGTCGTTCCACCTACAGACCATCAGTGGTCCTCGTGGGTGGCACCTATTAGTTCTGAATTTTGTTTCCTTACCCTTATTTCGATACGGGTTGTTACAATATATGTCCATTTAATAATGTCAGGATTTTTGCAAAAACCCTTTATTCCCCAAGGCACAAACGTACTTTATATCTAACTATTCTACTTTCGCATAATGATTCATTTGTACCCTACTGACATTATATCTTGATCCATGAACTATAGGTCCAAAACAATACTTTTGAAAGTGAAACATAATATACTTGAATTGTGCATTTTATTTGACCAATTATTTATCTGTCTACATTATATGACAGATTTGAATTCAAGATCCTCGTCATCATCTATAGCATTGAGTGCTACTTTATATAAAAAATACCATCGAAGGTCTTTTGACTCGATTCCAATACGACATAACTTATCGATATATCTTCATATTTAATCATTTTAGGTACCTGAACCTTTATCAAGATTTTTATGAAGTGTTATGTCATCGTGCTCCTTTTAAAGCACTTGCCTCACTATCATGACCATCTTGATCATTTTCTCCTCTCCTTCCTTAAGAAGTTTTTCATTTGGAATCGATTGGTCTATCATGCTTCATGTGTACCATAGACCTTGTACCTTAATGACTTCTCATTGGAGAATTTGTAGCTGAATTATAACATAGGGTCAGCAAATTCATCTGTCAATTAATTTGCAACATTATGCAAATGAATTATCTCTTGAACTTCAAGTTCATTTTTTTTAACGAGGATCTGGATAATTCATAATTCATCTCATAATTTTCAGCTACCAATCATCTCTCCCCTTAATGTTAGAAAATCTAACATTCACCCAACCTTATTTGGGGATCCATCTTTGTGAGTGGTGGAGCAATCAAATCATATATCACACATTTAAATATTGGATTAAAATTATTTGGTTCCTGACCCTGAACCAATTATGATGGAGAAACCTTGTTGGTTTTGATGCACATACATGTTGCTACATGTTAAATAAACTCTTCTCATATAAATTCTTATTTGGGAGTTCTGTTCTCATACCTATAGTTTAGCTATAATTGGACGCATACAACTTCTGCTAAATAACCCAACATTATCAACATAATTTCATAGTTTGGAACTATGCTCTTAATTGAACAATTCGAGCAAACAATCTTACAAAAACTAATTTGTAAGTTGACAACAAAGCACATGTGACTTTTCCATAAATGAAACTATCATATAGTTGCAAACGGTCCACATGGCAGGTGAACGGGCCCATATCCACTTTTTTATATGTTCCAAAAACCTTAGGGAATACAATCTCAACCTTAACTTGTATAATGATACACTGATCATTTTATCATGAGAACAAGAAACACAAGAGAATTCTTGAAGAATATTTTATTTCTTCATCATAAAGACACATGAATTCTCATTTACTTTCATATTTGAATCGGAATGGCCAACCGGTCATGCCAACTGATCTTTATTTTTCTCAAATCTCCCGTAGAGGTGAATTGTGACATACATCATTTTACTCAAACCTATCATATAGGTGAGTGGTGGCATATATCCAATCCGCAATAATTTTATCACATCTTGACTCATTCTCTTTCAGAATGGTCGAGCATTCGGACTTATCATTTTTGCATGACCCACTTCAACATCACTTTGAAAGGTCAAGTGTACCACCACTTTATCTTCCTTTCTTTTGATGGAGGAGTTTTATAAATTTATCAAATTATTAGGTCACACAACGACCACATGTCCAAGGACCGTTCATACCATTATGATAATAAGAATCACCTTCACATTTTGAAGGACTATTTGGAGAATCCGTGGTTCTTCCTTTCATAATTACCATAATGATGACTATTATAATTTTATCCATCAATGCTCTTATTCTTACATCCAATCACTTGTCAGCTTCCATACTTACTATTCATTGCTACCACATTTATATTATTATAGAATGGAGCAATTGTGTGGATATCAAACTTATCATGCTACCACATTCAATGGTATGAATTTCATGGCTTTTTATCAAAGCCTTAGTCATTATTTTATCATCACTATGGGACTAGAACCCAATCCTTATTATCATGGTGCATCAAAACTCATATTGATATTTTACCCTCTTGGTGCGATAGAACATGAATTTACCATCTTACCCTCAAACATTTTTCATTATGGTGCATTCGGACTTTAACATGATCTCTTACCCTTTTGGTGCGATAGGACTTGAATTCACCGTCTTACCCTTAACCAACGTTATAATAGACCGAAGTACAATATGACTCACCCTTTGAGTATTTCAAAATAATCAAATTAATATTCAAACTCATGCTACTAAAACTTTATACCTTTTTCAAATTTTGTAGAGCATGTCATATTCAACCAGTAGTAGTATATGACATTGATTCCTAGTCAATGTTAGTGACCGAATACTATTAATGTATTATAAATCATAAAAATATTCTAGAAAATACATACCTAATTTTATGCATATAATACCTTGATTATAGTAGTTATCATTTTTGTTTCTCAACTTTCATAACGAGATCAACCAGAACATGAGCTAAAGAAAAACTAAAATTCATATCTCAATTGGCTAGAGTTTCTTGTTGATAACGTGTTGTAAAACATAAACAATATAATACAATAAATATAGACAAAACATATTCATAGTAGAATATAGAGATCATGTTATTCAAATGTCTTCTTGTCTCATGTGTGTGTCTTACAATGATTAATGAACAACCCTATTTATAGGTTGAGAAATCACTCCAAAAGTCACCATCTTAAGTATCATAATAAATAGATATATTCTTATCCAAAAAGGTCATAGATGATAAATATAAGTTTATGGATAAACTCAATGGACAATCCACTTAGTTCAATGAATTTATAATAATTAGAATGTTTTACTCTTTTAAAAGCCAAATTAATTACATTTTTAAATCTTTTTTGGTATTTATTTTTGTTTCTCTCCTTCAATTACTTAACACAATGAAATAATAAATAAAAGAAAAATAGATTAATTCAACAAGTAACTTCATTTAACTAATTAAGTGTAAAATAAGATTATTCATAGCTCTGATACCATTTTTCGGTGTGGAACTGGTAGTTGAGGAATTCATGAAAGTGGTAGTGTGGTAGGTTGTAGTGTGGTAGGTGAGTAATTCATTTTAAAGGTTTTATTATAATATTCTTTTGGTAAGTGTCTTAATCTTGATATTTCATTTTTATTATTTTTTGTATTTGCGAAATTCATGGTAAAATGTAATAATATTTATTGTAATATTCTTTCGATAGTTGTTTTAATATGAGTATTTCATTAATATTATTTATGATATATTCTAAATATAACATATCTTGGGTTCTTTGGTACATATATAAATTTTCTTCCATTAATTGTTCTAATAGTTTTATATCTTCCATAGATTCTATCCAATATTGTAAATATTCATAGTTCATTTTAGTCTGAATTTATTTCTAAATCGTACCATTCTATTCTTTCGTAGTCTAAATCATGTAAGTCTATTTCATACCATTGTTGGTTCAATATAACTTCTGATTCGTTACCATTAAATATTTTTTCCCATATGATTCTTCTTAATTCAATTATTTTTATATCTTTAAGTATATATAAAATTAAAGTTTCATAGTTTTTTATCATTTCATCATGAACGTATGTAGTCATGTTCTTTATCATGCAGGTTTTTTATTTCAAATTATTCCTTCCTATCATATTCATAATTGATTAAATTCATATTAGATTATTATGAACTAGATTATCTTTATCATGTTCTCCTATCACTACTAGCATCGTACTTTAGCGGATACTTCCTTCTTATCAACGCCTCAACTTTGTTTACTCCCCTAAACGGCTTTCCTCGCCTACCGGTTTCAACATTAGGATGGCATAGTATAGAAGTTTTCTCCCTGTTTCCAGTGTGCTAATAAACTAGAAATCATGATTCAAATAATTCTAATACATAATAACTAACATAAATTTATTCAATCATATATATGATATTCAGGAATATATGAAATTAGTTTCGCATATTTTTTGAACAATATACCTTTGTCTCTTGCTTATTCATGTTATCTAAAATATCTGATTGGATTTCAGATTTATCCATTAACTTTTAAGTAGTTAGTATCTTGAAAGAGTTTTTGAAAGGAGAGGATTTTTATTTAGGTGTTGCCTGCCCTTTTAAGTTACATATCCGTCCTTTATATAGAAAGGATTTTCATACTACACTACAATAATGTACTACTATTCACTTTTAACACTTGTCACCTAATAAATCACACCCCCTACCATCCCTTACACTTGCCCATCATGATATCTTACACTTGTACACCTACACCATACCTTACTTTACACTTGTCTTTTGTTTTATGACTTTACATATTTTCTACTTTACAATAAGTCTACAAACAAACAACTTTACATGACTTTTGTGTTTACAAACAAACAACTTTACTATTCCTACTTTACACATGTCCACCATTCCTATCTACTTACTTTAATATGCACATGCCTAATAATGCATACTTGACTAATTTACATCTACATCTTTTTCTTTACGTTATTTACTTTATCTTCTTTGTCACTTTGTTTGCTATTTGTATCTTATCTTCATCATCTTCTTTTACTCTAAATCGACATCTGGATTATGTTATCTTCACCGTTACATTTTGAACATATGTGATCAGGATATTTATGTCCAATTAATTTGCAATATCTGGTTAATAACTCTGTCGAAATAAATCCTGCCTTTAGTGCTCTCGTCGTAGGTCGTTCTTCTGGCTTAAGTAATGACAAAATCCATCTCTGGACTTCATCTATATCTGATTTCCTTAGCTCCCTTGAATTGGAATAAATCATTGTTGATCTCTTGCATAGTAGCTCCATATAGCGTTTCCATTTAAATAATTATTTGCTAGCTCCTGTATGATAGTTGATATACCAATTATTCTTTTGTTGGCATAAAAACTTGGTATCTCTATTTTGCATATCTCTTCTTGTTGTCCGATATCCTCGGGTATAATCATATCTTTAGTCAGTCCTATCTTGATAACCTGTATTGGAGGTTTTATTTCCTCGTATAATATCTCCGCTAGTGCTGTATAGAATTTTATATAAAATAAATTTCTTTTTGTAACTCTTTTGTATGTGACGAATGCTTTGTGTAGCTCCGGTATTCCACTAACTCCTTCTCCGTCGTATGTGTATACGGTATTTAACAGTCCGTAGTTGTAACATGTTCTTACTAAATTAGCGTTAGTTTTTGGCCGTGCAATTAGCTTGTTATATCCTTGTAACTTTTGTGTCAAATAATCTTGGTTTGGTTCTTTTGTAGTTGATATGAGGTTGCGGTTTAAATAAGTTTGGATTTTGTGTATATTTTCGATATAGGTTCGTGTGATGTAGTTATATGTCTTTTTCTCATTTTGGTTTTGCAAACTATCTGCGTATGTAGATGTTTGTGGTTCTATGGACATATGTCTAGGTGTCCTTTGGGTAAATGGTTTTGCGAATAGCTGGTTTAAGTTCGCATTTTTATGTTGTTTATTGCTAACTTGTTTGCTTGTACCTGCAGCTGTATTTAAACAAACATTATGGGTTTTAAGGAGTTTCCCATAGTCTCCTTTTAGCTTTGGGTTTTTTTCGTCTTCCGATCGATGTAGCTCCGCATTTTTATAGTCATGCTGCTGACTAGCTTTAGACTTCATATTATCTTCATTAGTTTTTAGCTTTTGTATCTCGTTGTCCATACTGTCCACTTTTATACAAAGTGTAGTTATGGCTTTGAGTATCTCTTCCATTGTATTTTCGTTCTCAGTCTGAGTAGCTTTGTCTTGATAAGTAATCTGCAATAACATTCTTATCAGTTTTTATTACTTCAATTGTAAATGTGAAATTTAATATATTTAATACCAATCTCCTTATTTCTTTTGTTGTTACCGAATCTTGTATTTTTCTTGTTAGCCACCATTTTACTTGTGTATTATCTGTTCTTATAATAAATTTGTTATATACAATATATGGTTCAAATGATAATAAACACTTATATACTGAATATAATTCTTTTCTATTTATTTCCCATTTTATTTCTGTATTATTAAACGTTCCTGAATAATACCTGCAATGATGTTCTATCGTAGTGTCATCATACCTGTATTTTAATATTCCTCCATAACTTTTTTCACTTGCATCTGATTCTATTATATAAGTAAATTTTTTATTTTCATCTGGAAAGTATAGTTTAGGTAAGTTTTTACATAATAATTTTACCTTTTGTATTTGTATTTGGTCTTTTTTATCAAACTGATATTCTATATCTTTCTTTAATTTTTGTTGTAATGGTTTTAAATTCTCTGCTAATTTTGGTATGTATTCTCTTACTTGATTTACTAGTCCTAAGAATGATTGTAATTTCTTTTTTGTGTCTAGTTGTTCATTTGAGTTAATTATTTTTTGTACTATATGTGTTTGCATTTTTATTCCGTTTTTATCAATTTGTATTCCTAAGAATTCTATTTGATTTTTCATTATATCAGCTTTCTTTTTACTTAGACTTATACCTGAATATTCTATGATGTGTATAAATTTTTCTAATAATCTTATATGTTCATCTTGTGTCTTAGAATATAATAATATATCATCGATGTACACTACACAATTTTCTATTTGTTTAAAGTAATTGTCCATAAAGTGTTGATATCTACCTGGTGCGTTTTTATATCCAAATGGTAATACATTCCATTCATAAAATCCTTGTGGTACAGTGAATGCTGTTAGTTTTTTAGATTCTTCTTCTAGTTTTAAGTGGTAAAATCCTGATTTACAATCAAATTTGCTAAAATAATTATATCCTTGTATTTGTCTTATCTTTAGTATTTTATTTGGTATCGGATAATTATATGTTTTAGTTTTTGCATTTAAATTTCTATAATCAATAACCATTCTACTTTTTCCTCTTTTTTGTTCACTATGTTTATTTACGATAAATGCCGGGCTTGTATGCTTACTATTGCTTTCTTGTATATATCCTTTTTCTAGTAATTCATCTATATGTATCTTAAATTCGGTTAAATCATTAAAATTATACTTTAATGGTTTTTGGGTTATTATACTGTTATTATCAATTAGCTCAATTTTTACTTTTGTTTTATGTTTTTCCCATCCTTGTAAAGGATCCTCACTATATAATAATTCTAACTTATCTTGAATTATTTTTACTTTATCTATAGAGAATATAATTAATTCTATTTTAGGGTCTTCTTCTTTTATATTTTCTAATTTTTGTGTAATTTTTTCACTTCCTTTTATCCATTCCGTTGTTTTTCGTTTTTTATTATTTACTCTTTTTGCTCCTATTTTTTGTTTACACGGTGTCGTGAACCACCAGTGTGTTTTTGTAATTATATGTGGGTATAATTTTTCTAAAAATGGCATTCCTAATAGCATATCTTTTGTAGTTAATTCAAAGTTATATATTTCTTCTATAGTTAATATCTTATCCCATATTTGTACTTTTATATTTTTTGCCTTATATGTGATCATGCTTCCTTCATTATTAAATCCTGTTACTACTATAGGTGTTTTTAATTTTTCCCACTTATCTTCTGGTAAACAATTATATTTACATATATTAGCTTCTGCTCCCGTATCTATCATTGGTGTATAATATCGGTTGTAATATCCTTCTATTATTATCTTCGCAAGTATATATATTTTCATATTTTTATCATACTAAAGTCCTTTTTATTATTACCCTTTTATTTTCATAATTTATTGTTAATTGTTTGTCTTCTAGATTATATGGTTTTACTTGTTCTAACCATTTTATTCCTAAGATGATATTTTCATTTCCTTGATATATTTTGAATTTTATCACTATTGGTACTCCTCCGATGATTATTTCCTTTTCTGTAGTTTCTTCGGTATATATTAATGCTTTTGGTAGTTCGGAGCATGATTGTTCAATAGTTATTATTTCATCTTCCGTCACTAATTCTCTTGTAATATAATTTTCTTCTCGTCCTGTATCTATTAGTATTAAATATTTTCGTTGTTCCATTATTCCCGTGATGTAGTAATGATATGGTTTTATGTCTTCTTCCATTGATTTTAGTGGGGTTTTATCTATTCTCCTTGAGGTACTCATTTTTGATGATATTTGGGGTATCTCATTGTTTATTCTTTTCGATGTGCTTAGTCTTTCTTTTACTATTTCTAAATCTTCTTCTATATCAATTTCATTATAACTATAATCATTTTTATCTATGACTGTAACTATTCTTTCAAAGGGATCTTCTATTTTTATTTTATTTATTTTATTTTTTGCTGTTATTTTGTGTTTTGTCGTTAAAACATATAAGTTTTTACATCTAGCTGTAAATATTTTACTTCCCGGGGCTAGTTCTATTCCTGACATTTTCCAATATAATACTAATGATTTATCTATATTTCTGTCATTTACTGCTACTGAGTAATTAGCACTTATTATAAATTTAAATTTTTGGTATATGAGGTTACCTTTTACCGCACTTATTATGCTTTTTTCTATAGGTTGTATAATTCTATCATCTGCTAAGTATATTTCTATGGGTGTATCTATTCCTTCTCTAAAACATGCTTTTATTAGTATTTCTGTTCCTCCTAAATGTACATATTTAATTGGATTTTTAGCCTTAATATCTTGTATTTCTTTATTTATTATTCGTTTATTTATTATTGGTATTTTAGCTTTTCCTTTAGTGTATTTGCAATCTATGATATGTTCTCTTTGACTTACTACGTAATATTCTTCTTTTTGTCGTTTAAACCAGTTTCTTATTGTTGGTATTTCGAATATTTTTGCTACACTTAGGTCTAATTCTTTTCCTTTTATTTGCTCAAATATATTATTATCAAATATTATTTTTTGTTCTGTCGATTCTTCATCTTGATATTTTTCTTTAGTTATTATTTGTATATCTTTTTCAGTCATTGATATCGTATTCATTATCCGATTCTATTACTGAGCTATTTTCTATTTCATTTTCCGATAATTCATATATACTATCATTGCTTTCTAATTCATAATCTACGTACTCTATTTGTGTATATTTTTCATCGTCTATTATTATTTCTGATATTTGTTTTTTCTTTGGATTTTTAGGTAATTTACAATCTCTAGCTATATGTCCTAATTTTCCACAATTATAACAAGTACATTCCGTTAGTTTTCTTTTTGGTCTATATGGTCTTTTGGTTTTGTAGTTTTTTACATAGTACCTTCTTCTTGGTTTTTTATATTTATATTTTGATCTATATTTTTTATTATATTTCTTTTTATTTTTATAATATCTATCCGTACAACCAAATTGGGGTGCTGTCTTATTTTTGCAACATGCCAAGTTTTTTACTAATATTTTTTCCATTTTTATTTCTTCTTTATGTTTTTCACATAGTTCCATAAACCATCGTTGTAAGAATTTTATTCTAGCTCCTAAGGTATCTGTTAATTCTGCTTCATTCCAACTTTTTATTACTTTTGAATTAAAAGGTTCTGGTAATTTTGTAAAATATAATTTTCTTATTTCTTTACTTTCTTCTATGCTATATGTTCCTTTATAATAGTATTCTCTAAATGCACATGTATATTCATCTATGTAACACATATTACATATTGCTAATTTTGTCATTAGATTTCGATTTATGATTTTTTCTTTATTTTGTTCTTCTACCTCTGTTGTCATACTACTAAATTCATTTCTTATAGCTATTTCGTATTTATATAGTATTTCCATAGATGTAGTAGCTATTCCTCCATCGAATTTTTTATTACTTCTTAAAGTCGTTAAGCTTTCACTTGTTAAATTTTGTAGCCATAATTTTACTGTTCCTATAAGTGTTCTTTCTATGTATCCTGGTGCCTCTGTTATTACTATCTTGTTATCTATTAATTGTTTTGATATGTATCACATCCATAATTGAATTGTTTTATTTATATCTGCTACACAGTCTAAATCTAAAAAATCATGTTGTCCAGTTATTGGTTTAGGTGTCCATTTTTTACTTAATCTTTTATCCCATATAGTTTTTTCTCTATCATATTGTCCATAGTTTTCATTATAATATTTTGGATTTAAATCTTTTGGGTTTTTTACTCCTGATGTGCTAGGTTTTTCATCCATGTCTATGTTTCCTGTATTTATTTCTAAATTCTTTGTATTATCTATGTTTGCTAAAAGTTCCGTATATGTTTCGCTTGTTTCCGAATGTTGTTCTAGATCATCGTTGTTTATTTCATTAACTCTTATTTCGGGTAGATTATCTTGGTTATTTTCTTCTTTTTCTTCTAATTCATCTTCTAGTTGCAATTTTTCTTTAAATTTAATTATCTCATTTGTTAATTTTGTTTTTTGTTCTTTTTCTTTTTGTTTTATTTCATTCATTTATTTTAATATTGCTAGCTCTTTTTCTAGCACTAATATTTTGGTATTTTTTACTTCTTCTAATTGTTGTACTTTCTTTTTTGCTTATTTTATTTTTTCAATTTCCGTTTTCCTATCTATTTCTTCATTTTCTTTTATTATTTTTATCATAGCAGTTAAACTATCTTCTAGTTTTACCGTTTCTTTTTCTAACATTAGACTTATATTGTCACCTATTTTCTTATATCTTCTTCCTAGATTAGAAAATATTATCTTTATTTTCAATCCGTCATAGTTTTCATATGTTTTTTCATCTATTGCGTATTCTTCCTTATTCATTTATAGATGGTGTTGAAGTTTATATTCTAAGTTATTTATTTGTATTTCTAGATATAAAATAGTCTTTCTTTTTGCTATTATAGATTTGTGATAAATTCCTGCAAATATATTACTGTTAAGTCTACTTTGCTTATGTGCTAATTCTTGTCTTTTTGCTATAATTATTTCATTAAGTTTTTGTCTATATTCGTTATTCTCGTTATTCATTGTAATTTTAAATATTGAATATATTTATATTCCACTTTAGATATATTATCTATTAATTGATTTAATTTTTCGTTATCAGTTTTTGTGATATTAAGTTGTTTATATTCCGGATATAATTTGTTCAATTTTCTTCTTATTTTTCTTAATTTTCTATTCGTATGTTTCTTACCATGTTTCTTATTATCCATAGCTCTACTAGCAGCCACTTTGGTGACTTTTCTACTACTTTATTGAATGAAATACCAATGAAAAATCGGCACACAAGTAAGCATTTCAATCTATTTAAAAATATTTTTTTCTCATAAAGGTACTCCCTCGATCTCTACTTGTCTAATTTTTTATTTTATTTTGTTCATATATCAATTTTGACAAATCAAGAAATGGCAATTTTTCTTACCTATTATCTCTTCAATTAATTAATTTTGTAAATATAGAACTTCTGGAAAATCTTAAATTTTTAATTCACTCATTTCATAATTAATAAGGGTAAAATGGTAAACTTACTATGTCAATAATTATTTTTTTAATATGTTGTCAATTTAAAAGAGAACAAGTAATTAGAGACAGAGTATAATTTCTATAAATGAATCTACTTGTCTTCTGGTTTAGTTGAACAGAGGAGCCGATCTGTAGCAATTAAACTTGGTTAATCTATTTATTTTATTTTTTGTTTATTTGCTTTAAATATTCACCTTATAACTGATATCCAATGACATATTCAATTGCTACATTTAATTTCTATAACTCTCACGTCTTTCATATTCATAACCTTCAAATATTTAATTTGAAATTTTAAGATAGCTTTTGGTAGTCCTTAATTTTTATCTATATAAATTAATCTTTTTGTTTTCTTAAGACTCCTACCCAATAATATTGTTTTAATTCAATAGTAAATAAATAAAGTAGTGAAGAGCTTATATTATTATTCTACTATTTGATTCACGCTTTAGCTTGATTCAGTAAAGATGACTCTTGAATTTTGATTGGGTGAAAGGAGTCAATAAGAACGCAAAATATTACGTACTGATTTTACATTTTCCCCATCTATATTGTTATGAATAAATTCTTAAAAAATGTGTATGTTATATTTTTTCTTTTCTGTTTATTTTTTTGTGTTTTCTCTCTATTACACATCTTTAATTTTATTTCTATGAATTTCTGATTATCGTAAGTCTGCATTTTTATTGGGTTGAAATTAGTCATTTTTTACTTTATTGGAAGTTATCTAACTACTAACCGAATTTTAAAATTTACAATTGATTTCTTAAATGGAAACGATTTTGAACACTAAAATATGTTCATCATTTAGTGTTTCTTGTTATACTTTTAAAAATTAAATTGTAATTATTGTATTTTATTACTCCTTATACGCTCATGCGTTCATAGAATTGTAATCGTTCTAATGATTCTAGAAAAAGTAATATATGGGACACACGTGTCCATAAACTAGTAATTCTAAGTGCCTACGTGTGTATTCTCAAAGTTGAAGGGCATAGATGTCAGATGAAGCCAAATTAAAAGACATATTTATGTATTATGTCATAAAACAAACATTACTAACTCTATGAACAATACAACTTAACAAGGAAAATTGTTTCAAGCAACTAAGTGTCTGCCTCCATTTAGAATGTTTCTGCCCTTTTATGTGCAGCTAAAGAGTGATCTCCTTGATCAAGAAGCTCTAACATGAGTTTTTTTTGTTGTTGCTAAAATCACCTTTGATTCGTTTCGTTCTAGATATGGTAGATCATGACAACAAATATCCACCCCATAATCTGTGTTCTAGGCTTTCCTTTCTTGACTTGATTGGATATTCATTGTACCACTTCATTCCAACTTAAATTATGTCTTTGCAAACTCAACCAGTCACGTGGATTTTTTCATATGGTTCTTGCATATTTACAACCAAAGAGCATATGATTGAAAGACTCAATTTCTCCTGTAGCACACAACACAGTCTCGTAGAACTTGTACTCCCTATCCGTCCGATCTGTCCACAATGACAAACCTTAGATGTGCTGCAAACCATAGTATAAACTGATGTTTTGGTAAGACTTCTGGAATCATCAGTGAGCTTTTCTAGTTTACTTTTGCAAATTAAGGTAAGAAGGATCAATATGCTTCCTTGATGCTAAATTTCCAATTCGTTGTTATTGCAGTTCCATGATAATGTTATCCTTCTGTAACTACATCCTTGAATAAAATATTTTCCTAACAAGCCAAAAAGATTGCGTAGCTGTCTGCACTGTGTTCATGTCCTGTCTCTATCTATGGAAGTTGTGAACCCATTAGAACCATAATTTGTCTTTTTTCATGCCACAATCCAGAGTAATTTACATATGTATGCTCTTTTCCAAATGTTGAATTCAATCAAGTTCAAGCCTCTAGCTCCTCGTGGTTTGCACAAAATTTCCCATGCTACTAGTGACTTCCTTGTCTAGAATTCTCACGTAAAGTTTAGAGAAATCAAAGATGGTATTGATGAATAAAACTATTAAGTACATGCTCCATGTATAGGAGAAGAGTCTTATACTAGTTACACTACGAGGCCTACTGCAATACAAATATATAATTTACATGAGTAGTATTACTACTATAACTGAAACACCTTATCCAAGTCGACTTTAGCTCTAATACACAATGCATCAGCTTAGTCATACATAAGTTAGGACTTAGTAGTCTAGTTCTAGTGTGACTCTAACTCTACAACAATAAAACACATCAGTCAGCTTCCTTGGGCCAGTTCCTTTGGCATGTTCCTAGCATCAACTTTCTTCATCTTCAACACTTTCCCTCAAGCTAGTGAGTGGAGGAACTATAACTCCTAGCTTTCTGCAAAATCTAGCAAAGACTTGTTTTGTTAATGCTTTGGTATTATTGTCAGCTAGTTGATCCTTAGACTTCATAAACTGAGTAAGAAGTTGTCCTCTGGCCACCTTCTCACTAACAAACTGATAGTCCATTTCAGTATGTTTGGTGGTAGCATGCATAACAGGATTAATTGGCATGTACAAAGAACTCAAGTTATCACAATATAATGTAGGAACAGATCGGAGGAATACCCCAAGATCATAAAGTAGATACATGATCCATGTCATCTCTACTATAGTGGAGGCTAGTTGTCACATCCCAACCTACCCCCGAGACGCGAACACGGGACCTAGGACCACAAGTGATCCCAAGCTAACCCTGCTGGCATGATCATGAGCATACTAAAGATAATAAACTGATACGGAAGATAAATCATAAATAAATCTGAAAAGATAGGGAATACCCATATACTATAACTGAAAATATATCAAGTTTGAGAGCTTAATACAAAAGAAATATCAAACTCAAAATACTAAGTTGAATCTAACTATGTCTGAAAATAGCCTCTAACTGACTAGAAATGCTCGGATATGCCCCAGCTAAGTCAAGCAAAACTGCAACTAAAGGACTAAGATACTGAAAGGAATTTCATGACTATTGTCCTCGGAGAATAAGGACTTACCACTGATTCTGCTGAACTGGAGATCGGGAATCGATCTAAGCGTGATCTGGATGCTGAGAACCCGAACCTACATCACGAGAAGATGTAGCGCACGTATGCGTCAACACTTGAAAGATACTAAGCATGCATGATAGAGTAAAGTTGAAATAACATATAACTGACAAAGCAATAAAGCAATGAAATCATCTGAACATGATATAGATACTGGAAATACTGAGTACTGAGGTAACTGATTCAATAACCAAATTTATAACATGTAGAGACTGAATACTGACTGTACTGAAATATGGTCAATGCAAAAGAGTCTGACTAAACTGTGGGAGCTACTAATGACCGACATAAAACCACATGAGCTAATTGTGGAGTCTGATGTATACGCCCCATCGAGAGGACCCAATATACCCTGCCAGAGGTATAGAGGCATGCTGGCGTGATCACTAAATTGATGTTGCCCACAGAGGGGACTTACACCTACGTGGCTCGTAGTTCTCGGACTATATAGGTACGCTGAACCTCAGTCCAACTCGGTATTATGCTACTCCCAATGAATTAAGTGGTTAACTGGTTATGACTGAAGTTCTGTAAAGTACTGGATAACTCAAAACCGAACATCCAAACTAAGAATGCAACAATTAATCTGATAATGATGCATTAATAACTGAGGCATGTATAATTGAATAACTGAGATATCTGACCTAGCATGTGTAATTCAAGAACTAAAGAATTACATAGCTAGGGTTCTGAAATTCATGCAATAAGCTGAGCAATAACATGATAATCTGGTTTGGAACATCTAAATAACTAATTCATGATGATCTATTGAAATTCTAGAAACCCTAGGTCTATTCATAATAAGGGAATCAAGAAACTGACTGAATTCAAGGGACCTAATGGGTGAAAGGAACCCATTAGTGAAATCCCACATATCTGGTGACGAATTTCATGGAGAAATCTTTCGATTTCAGGGCTGGAACTAAAGGAAACTTGTTGCGTTCTTGAACTAGGGTTCTTGACCTTTTTCTCCTCTCTTGATTCTAATTTTCTAAGCTTTGATTAATAATTTTGACTAAGGTAAGTTCTAGTTATGTTTCTTGGCTTAAACTGACTAAAACCTCATGATTTAGGGTTTAAACGACGTATCTAAGGGGTTAAACGAAATAGGAAAAGACCAAAAGACCCCTGAATTAACTGCTGTTGGAGTGACTGACGGACGGGACTGACGGGCCATCATTCAATCGACGATCCGTTGATTGGAACCGTCGGTCGAGTCTGCCCGACAGGGCTTCACTAAAATGGGCATAACGTTTTACCCGGAGGTTGAAATTTAGCAATCTCGGTGGCATTGGAAATAGGATTCAATTATCTATGTTACCATAGGTAGTGGGACACATAATTCCTTTTGTGCTAAGAGTTATGACCATCTGAAGTCGACCCATCAATAATTTTTGGCTAACTGGCTGCTAACCCTCATCTATGGTCAGACCTACGGACTGTACATCGAATGAAGGTCCGTGCTGGTCAACCGTCAATCGGGACTGAGGCTGGGCTTTAGTGGAATCGATCCACGGACACAAACCACGATCCGTGACCTGACCTACAGATCGTAGGTCCGGCCGTGGGTCAACACTTAGCCAAATTTCTTGCTGAGTTCTGGGGGAGTTGCTGACACGAACCACGGACCTGCAAGAAGGACTGTGGGTCCTCCTACGGTCCGTGGATGGTGCCCGTGAGTGCCACCTGCAAAACCAGAAATCTACAATCTGGTCTATTTTCGGATACGGGGTGTTACATTATCTCCCCCTGGGGACCATTCGTCCTCGAATGAAGACTAAACTAGCTGAAATAGAAGGAGAGGGCTGCAATCCCTACCACTAAACACTGAGAACTGATTTTTTTACTGAACTGAGTTCGAAGAACATGCAAATACGCTGAAAATGCAAGTACAAAATGAAGGAACATGATTCTAAGACTGAATTTACGCATGAATGACTGAAAAATTGAAGAGGAACTATTACCTCAAGCTGGAATGGAATCGAAAGGAAAGAGGTGAGGATACTTGGACTTCATGGTTGCTTCTGCTTCCCAAGTAGCTCCCTCTACGGACTGGCTCCTCTACAAAACCTTGACTAAAGCGACTTCTTTGTTTCTTAACCTTCTAACTTGTCGATCAAGGATCTCAACTGGCACATCCTTAAAAGAAAGGCTATTTTTTACAGCCACATTCTCTAATGGCACTACGGATGTTGGATCACCCACACATTTCTTCAAAAGTGAAATGTGAAACACTGGATGCACTGCTGCTAAATCTGCTGGCAACTCTAACTCATAAGTCATTTTACCAATCCTTTTCAAGATCCGGTAAGGGCCTACATATCTGGGACTGAGCTTCCCTTTCTTGCCAAATCTCATCACCCCTTTCATAGGTGACACTTTCAGGAAACCCCAATCATCAAGTCTATCTCTAAAGAGTTGCACTTTCTCCACAGCATCAAGGACTGAATCTGGTCCTATCAAGGCTTCTTCACCTACTTCAAACCAACTAACTGGAGATCTACACCTACACCCATACAATGCCTCATAAGGGACCATCTGAATGCTAGAATGATAACTATTGTTATAGGCGAACTCAATAAGAGGAAGGTGATCATCCCAACTACCCTTGAAGTCGATCACACCAGCTCTCAACATGTCCTCTAAGGTCTGAATGGTACACTCTGCCTGACCATCCATCTGCGGATGAAATGTTGTGCTAAGATTAACTTGAGAACCAAGACCTTTCTGAAATGACTTCCAGAAATGAGATGTAAACTGAGGACCTATATCTGAGATGATAGAAAAAGGAAACCCATGCAACCTCAAAATCTCATTAATGTAAAGCTTGGTGTAATCCTCCACTGAATATATAGTCTTGACTGCCAAAAAGTGAGAAGACTTAGTAACCCTATCAACAATCACCCAAATGGAGTCATGCTGTCTACGAGTACGAGGTAAATCTATGATGAAGTCCATGTTGATCACTTCCCACTTCCAAGTAGGAATGTCAATCTCTTGAGTCATACCTCCTGGTTTCTGATGTTCTACCTTGACTTGCTGGCAATTGGGGCACTTAGCCACAAAATCTGCTATATCTCTTTTCATACCATTCCACCAATAAACTTCCCGTAGATCGCGGTACATCTTAGTGGCACCTGGATGAATAGAATATCTAGAGTTATGGGCCTCTGCAAGAATATGTTGTCTCAACTCACCCACATTAGGAACACATAATCGACCCTGATAGCGAAGCACACCATCTCCCCCTTGGGAGAATACCTCCACTGTCTGCTTCTGGACTGCACCCTTAAGCTCTAGCAATATTGGATCACTGTTTTACTTTTCCTTAACTTCTACTACTAAAGAAGATTCTGCTCCATTTTGAACTGTTACACCACCATCTAATATGCTCATAAGACGAACTCCTAGGCGAGCAAGTCTGTGAACATCCTTTGCTAGCTCTTTTCTTTCTTCCTCAACATGTGTTACACTACCCATAGATAGTCTGCTAAGGGCATCTGCTACTACATTTGCCTTACCAGGATGGTAATGCACACTCATATCATAATCTTTGAGGAACTCTAGCCATCTTCTCTGGCGAAGATTCAATTCTTTCTGGGTGAACACATATTGAAGGCTCTTAAGGTCTGTGAACACATCTACGTGAACACCATACAAGTAATGTCTCCAAATCTTAAGTGCAAACACCTCTGCTGCTAGCTCGAGGTCATGAGTTGGGTAGTTCTTCTCATGCACCTTAAGCTGTCTAGAAGCATAAGCTATAACCTTACCTCGTTGCATCAACACACAACCTAGGCCGACTCTGGATGCATCACAATAGATCATATAACCATCTGAACCCTCTAGTAGAGTCAATACAGGAGTTGTAGTCAACCTAGTTTTCAATTCTGCGAAGCTTTTCTCGCAATCATCTGACCACTGAAACTTGACCATCTTCTGAGTCAATCTAGTCAATGGTGAGGCTATGGATGAAAATCCTTCCACAAACCTTCTGTAATAACCTGCTAGACCTAAGAAACTTCTGATATCTATAGCAGAGGTAGGTCTAGGCCATTGTTTCACTATTTCTATCTTCTGGGAATCTACTCGAATTCCTTCACTAGACACAATCTGCCCAAGGAAGGCAACTGATTGTAACCAAAACTCGCACTTGTTAAATTTTGCAAATAACTGGCGATTTTTGAGAGTTTGCAGAACAACTCTCAAATGACTTGCATGTTCTTCCTCATTCCTAGAGTAAATGAGGATATCATCAATAAAGATGATAACGAACAAGTCTAAGTACTGCTTGAACACTCTGTTCATCAAATCCATGAAAGCTGCAGAAGC
Source organism: Solanum stenotomum (assembly GCF_019186545.1). Taxonomy (NCBI): domain Eukaryota; kingdom Viridiplantae; phylum Streptophyta; class Magnoliopsida; order Solanales; family Solanaceae; genus Solanum; species Solanum stenotomum. The sequence goes on from NC_064292.1 coordinate 34,356,050, forward strand.
ATTGGTTAGTCCAAATGACATAACTACAAATTCGTAATGACTATATCGAGTTCTGCAGGTTGTCTTCGGAATGTCACTATCTCTGACTCTAAGCTGATGATAACTTGATCTGAGGTCTATCTTTATGAAATAACTAGCACCTTGAAGTTGGTCGAACAAGTCATCAATCCTGGGGATAGGATACTTATTCTTGATTGTGACCTTGTTCAACTGCCTATAGTCAATGCACATTCTGAGAGAACCATCTTTCTTCTTTACGAACAACACTGGTGCACCCCATGGCGAAATACTAGGTCTGATAAAGCCCTTATCTAGAAGGTCTTTCAACTGCTCTTTCAATTCCTTAAGCTTAGCTGGAGCCATTCTGTAAGGAGGAATAGAGATAGGCTAGGTATTTGGAGGGAGATCAATTCCAAAGTCGATTTCCCTATCGGGAGGAACTCCGAGAAGATCTTCTGGAAAGAATTCTGGAAACTCATTGACTACAGGAATTGACTCAAGAGTTGGGGATTCAGAACTAGAATCCTTAACCCGAACTAGATGATAGAGATAACCTTTAGAGATCATTCTATGATTGGTTCATCTGGAACTGAAAACGAACAATCCTAGTTCTACAATCGACTGAGGCATAACAGGAATGTAACCAATCCATGCCTAGAATGACATCGAAGTCTACCATTTCTAACTCTACAAGATCTGCTGAGGTGACTTTCTTAGAGACTGTGACAGGGCAATTTCTGTATACCCATCTAGCTATAACTGGGTCATCGACTGGAGTAGAGACTAAGAAGGGTTCTAAAAGAGTTTATGGGCTAACACTGAATTGGACTGCTATGTAAGGAGTTACAAAAGACAAACTATCCCCTGGATCTAACAATGCATCAACATCAAGATCACAGACTCGTAACGTACTAGTGACCACATCAAAAGAATCTTCATGATCTTGACGAGCCTCTGTCTTCACTAAGTCTGACACTCCATACAGAAACTTATTCATCTGAGCCCTGGAATCAGCAACCATGTGAGGAGCATACCTGGAGAGTTGGTTAAACTTGAACCCATACTCTTGCACAGTCATGTTACCCTGCCTTAAGTTCATAAATTCCTAGGCCCTTGCTTCTCTCAACTGTATGGGGAAGAACCTGTCTAGAAAGGTTTCACTGAAATATTCCTAAGTAATAGGAGCAACATCTGTACTCTTGTTCTCCTTCCACTGAGTATACCAGATATGAGCTACATTTTTAAGTTGGTAAGATGCTAACTTAACCCGATCATTCCCAGTGACCCGCATCACCTCAAAGATCTTCTTGACCTCATCCAAGAAATTTTGGGGATCTTCACCAGTCTGTGATCCTAAGAACTCTGGAAGATTCATCCTAACAAAGTCACAGACCCATGCTGCGCTGATCCACCATTTGCATTCACAGGAGCTTGAACCCGCTAATTGTTCTGGTTAGTGACACTCTGAGCCAACATCTGAATGGCATTCCTGAATTCAGCATTTGAGACTTCCTGATCTGGAACTGGAGGAGTGTTTGCATTCCTGGCATTCGCATTCCTAGCATTAGCTCTACGAGGAGGCATGATCACTGAAATGTAGAACGTTGAGTTAGAATGGAATTAGATCATACCTTATGCACGATAAGAGTAACAAGAAAATAAAGATTTTTCCTAAAGACACTTTGTAGCCTCCCTCTCATTAGATGTGGTGCGCACTACACATCCTTGAAAAAGACTCTACCTAGTGCGGTTTTTCAGACATCCTAGGACACTTAAACCTAATGCTCTGATACCAAGGTTGTCACACCCCAAGCTACCACCGAGACGCGGACACAGGACCTAGGACCACAACTGATCCCAAGCTAACCCTGATGGCATGATCATGAGCATACTAAAGATAATAAACTGATGCGGAAGCTAAATCATAAATAAATCTTAAAAAGTTGGGGAATACCCATATACTATAATTGAATATATCAACTCTAATAGTTTAATACAAAAGAAATATCAAACTCAAAATATTAAGTTGAATCTAACTATGTCTGAAAATAGCCTCTAACTAACTAGAAATGCTGGGACAGGCCCCAGCTAAGTCTAGCAAAACTGAAACTAAAGGATTAAAATACTAAAAGGAAACTCATGACTAATGTCCTCGGAGAATGAGGACTCACCACTGATTCTGCTGAACTGGAGATCGGGAATCGATCTAAGCGTGATCTGGATGCTGAAAACCCGAACCTATATCACGAGAAGATGTAGCGCACGTATGCGTCAGTACTTGAAAGGTACTGAGCATGAAGGATAGAGTAAATTTGAAATAACATATAATTGAACAAAGCAATAAAGCAATGAAATCATCTGAACATGATATAGATACTGGAAATACTGAGTACTGAGCTAACTGATGCAATGACCAAATTTATAACAAGCTTAGACTGAATACTGACTATACTGAAATATGGTCAATGCAAAAGAGTCTGACTGAACTGTGAGAGCTACTAATAATCGACATAAACCCACATGAGCTAAATGTGGAGTCCGATGTATACACCCCATCGAGAGGACCCAATATACCCTGCCAGAGGAATAGAAGCATGCTGGCGTGATCACTAAACTGATGTTGCCCACAAAGGGGACTTACACCTACGTGGCTCATAGTTCTGGGACTATATGGGTACGTTGAACCCTAGTCCAACTCAGTATTATGCTACTTCCAATGAATTAAGTGGTTAACTGATTATGACTGAAGTTCTGTAAAGTACTGGATAGCTCAAAACTGAACATGCAAACTGAGAATGCAACAATTAATCTGGCAATGATGCATTAATAACTGAGGCATGTATAACTGAAAAACTGAGATATCTGACTTAGCATGTGTAATTCAAGAACTAAAGAAATACATAGCTAGGGTTCTGAAATTCATGCAATAAGCTGAGCAATAACATGATAATCTGATTTGGAACATCTAAATAACTAATTCATGATGATCTATTGAAATTTTAGAAACTCTAGGTCAATTCATAATAAGGGAATCAAGAAACTGACTGAATTCTAGGGACCTAATGGGTGAAAGGAACCCACTAGTGAAATCCCACATACCTGGAGATGAATTTCATGGAGAAATCTTTTGATTTCGGGGCTAGAACTGAAGGAAACTTGTTGCGTTCTGGAACTAGGGTTCTTGACCTTTTTCTCCTCTCTTGATTCTAATTTTGTAAGCTTTGATTAATGATTTTGACTAAGGTAAGTTCTAGTTATGTTTCTAGGCTTAAACTGACTAAAACCTCATGATTTAGGGTTTAAACGACGTATCTAAGGGGTTAAACGAAATAGGAAAAGATCAAAAGACCCCTGAATTAACTGTTGTCGGAGTGACTGATGGACGGGACTGACGGGCCGTCATTCAATTGACGGTCTGTCGATTGGAACCGTCGATCGAGTTTGCCGGACAGGGCTTCACTAAAATAGGCATAACGTTTTACTCGGAGGTCGAAATTTAGCAAACTCGGTGGCGTTGGAAAGAGGATTCAATTAGCTATCTTACATACGTCATGGGACACATAATTACTTTTGTGCTAAGAGTTATGACTATCTGAAGTTGATCCATCAACAATTTTCAGCTAACTGGCTGTTAAGCCTCATCTACGGTCAGACCTACGGACCGTGCATTGAATGACGGTCCGTGTTCGTCAAACATCAATTGGGACTGAGGCTGGGCTTTAGGGGCATCGATCCACGGACATGAACCACGGTCCGTGACTTGACCTACGGACCGTAGGTCCAACTGTGGGTCAACACTTAGCTGAATTTTTGTATGAGTTCTGGCGGAGTTGCTGACACGAACCACGGACCTGCAGGATGGACCGTGGGTCCTCCTACGGTCCGTGGATGGTGCCTGTGAGTGCCAATTGCAACACCAGAAATCTGCAATCTGGTCTATTTTCGGATACGGGGTGTTACACTTGTGCTCTATACTCAGTTTCAACACTCGATTGGGCTATTGTCGTCTATTTCTTAGAAGTCCAAGAAATACAGTTTGCACCAAGGTAGATGCTGCAGTCTGTAGTTGATCTCCTACTTGTGGTACAACCTCCCCCAATCAACATCTGAATATCCATACAACCTACAAGGTGGTTGTGAAACAATTCTAAGTCCAAAGTGTAGAGTACCTTTGATGTATTTGAGAATCTTTATTACTCCTTGAAGATGTTCAATGTTTGGACTTCACATAAATTGGCTTGCTAAATTCACAACATCAGTGATATCAGGTCTTTTGAGTGGCAAGTACTAAAGACTCTCTACTATCATTCTGTATAAAAAGGCATCTACAAGACTTCCCACAACTTCATGTAAACCATGCTTTTGAGCCAAAAGAGTGGCTACAACCTTTACCAAAGTCATTTATGTTTCGTACAACAACTTAGCAGCATACTTACTCTGACTTAAGTAATTCCCCCTTCTAAATACTTAATCTCTACTCCTAGAAAGAAGTGTAAACGACCAAGATCTTTCATAGAAACTCTTTTCCCAAGTTGTAGAACCAACTCTGAGACATGTGATTGATTACTTCCTGTGACAATAATATCATCAACATATAACAAGAGAAATATGGTGCCTTGGTGAGTTTTCAAAGTAAATAAAGAGGGATCTGCCTTACTACAGATGATACCAAAGTGTAGGAGATGCATGCTAAACCAATGAAACCAGGCTCTTGGTGCTTGTTTAAGATAATACAATGCCTTTTTAAGTAGACACACATAGTGAGGATACATGTGATCATTTTTTACAT
>NC_064292.1:34365044-34564339 GCF_019186545.1 Solanum stenotomum
TTTTTCATATGGTTCTTGCATATTTACAACCAAAGAGCATATGATTGAAAGACTCAATTTCTCCTGTAGCACACAACACAGTCTCGTAGAACTTGTACTCCCTATCCGTCCGATCTGTCCACAATGACAAACCTTAGATGTGCTGCAAACCATAGTATAAACTGATGTTTTGGTAAGACTTCTGGAATCATCAGTGAGCTTTTCTAGTTTACTTTTGCAAATTAAGGTAAGAAGGATCAATATGCTTCCTTGATGCTAAATTTCCAATTCGTTGTTGTTGCAGTTCCATGATAATGTTATCCTTCTGTAACTACATCCTTGAATCAAATATTTTCCTAACAAGCCAAAAAGATTGCGTAGCTGTCTGCACTGTGTTCATGTCCTGTCTCTATATATGGAAGTTGTGAACCCATTAGAACCATAATTTGTCTTTTTTCGTGCCACAATCCAGAGTAATTTACATATGTATGCTCTTTTCCAAATGTTGAATTTAATCAAGTTCAAGCCTCTAGCTCCTCGTGGTTTGCACAAAATTTCCCATGCTACTAGTGACTTCCTTGTCTAGAATTCTCACGTAAAGTTTGGAGAAATCAAAGATGGTATTGATGAATAAAACTATTAAGTACATCTCCATGTATAGGAGAAGAGTCTTATACTAGTTACACTATGAGGCCTACTGCAATACAAATATATAATTTACATGAGTAGTATTACTACTATAACTGAAACACCTTATCCAAGTCGACTTTAGCTCTAATACACAATGCATCAGCTTAGTCATACATAAGTTAGGACTTAGTAGTCTAGTTCTAGTGTGACTCTAACTCTACAACAATAAAACACATCAGTCAGCTTCCTTGGGCCAGTTCCTTTGGCATGTTCCTAGCATCAACTTTCTTCATCTTCAACACTTTCCCTCAAGCTAGTGAGTGGAGGAACTATAACTCCTAGCTTTCTGCAAAATCTAGCAAAGACTTGTTTTGTTAATGCTTTGGTATTAATGTCAGCTAGTTGATCCTTAGACTTCATAAACTGAGTAAGAAGTTGTCCTCTGGCCACCTTCTCACTAACAAACTGATAGTCCATTTTAGTATGTTTGGTTGTAGCATGCATAACAGGATTAATTGGCATGTACAAAGCACTCAAGTTATCAAAATATAATGTAGGAACAGATCGGAGGAATACCCCAAGATCATAAAGTAGATACATGATCCATGTCATCTCTACTATAATGGAGGCTAGTTGTCACACCCCAATCTACCCCCGAGACGCGAACACGGGACCTAGGACCACAAGTGATCCCAAGCTAACCCTGCTGGCATGATAATGAGCATACTAAAGATAATAAACTGATGCGGAAGTTAAATCATAAATAAATCTTAAAAGATGGGGAATACCCATATACTATAACTGAATATATCAAGTCTGAGAGTTAAATATAAAAGAAATATCAAACTCAAAATACTAAGCTGAATCTAACTATGTCTGAAAATAGCCTCTAACTGACTACAAATGCTAGGACAGGCCCCAGCTAAGTCTAGCAAAACTGCAACTAAAGGACTAAGATACTGAAAGGAAACTCATGACTATTGTCCTCGGAGAATGAGGACTTACCACTGATTCTGCTGAACTAAAGATCGGGAACAGATCTAAGCGTGATCTGGATGCTGAGAACCCGAACCTACATCACGAGAAGATGTAGCGCACGTATGCGTCAGTACTTGAAAGGTACTAAGCATGCAGGATAGAGTAAAGCTGAAATAACATATAACTGACAAAGCAATAACGCAATGAACATCTGAACATGATATAGATACTGGAAATACTCAGTATTGAGGTAACTGATTCAATGACCAAATTTATAACATGCTAAGACTAAATACTGACTATACTGAAATATGGTCAATGCAAAAGAGTCTGACTGAACTGTGGGAGCTACTAATAACCGACATATAACCACATGAGCTAAATGTGGAGTCCAATGTATATGCCCCATCGAGAGGACCCAATATACCCTGCCAGAGGTATAGATGCATGCTGGCGTGATCACTAAACTGATGTTGCCCACAGAGGGGACTTAGACCTACGTGGCTCATAGTTCTGGGACTATATGGGTACACTGAACCTCAGTCCAACTCGGTATTATGCTACTCCCAATGAATTAAGTGGCTAACTGGTTATGATTGAAGTTCTGTAAAGTACTGGATAGCTCAAAACTGAACATGTAAACTGAGAATGCAACAATTAATCTAATAATGATGCATTAATAACTGAGGCATGTATAACTGAATAACTGAGATATTTGACCTAGCATGTGTAATTCAAGAACTAAAGAATTACATAGCTAGGGTTCTGAAATTCATGCAATAAGCTGACCAATAACATGATAATTTGATTTGGAACATCTCAATAACTAATTCATGATGATCTATTGAAATTCTAGAAACCCTAGGTCTATTCATAATAAGGGAATCAAGAAGCATACTGAATTCAAGGAACCTAATGAGTGAAAGGAACCCACTAGTGAAATCCCACATACCTGGTGACGAATTTCATGGAGAAATCTTTCGATTTCAGGGCTGGAACTAAAGGAAACTTGCTGTGTTCTTGAACTAGGGTTCTTGACTTTTTTCTCCTCTCTTGATTCTAATTTTCTAAGCTTTGATTAATGATTTTGACTAAGGTAAGTTCTAGTTATGTTTCTAGGCTTAAACTGACAAAACCTCATGATTTAGGGTTTAAACGACGTATCTAAGGGGTTAAACGAAATAGGAAAAAACCAAAAGACCCCTGAATTAACTGTTGTCGGAGTGACTGACAGACGGGACTGATGGGCCGTCATTCAATCGACGATCCGTTGATTGGAACCGTCGCTCTAGTCTGCCCGATAGGGCTTCACTAAAATGGGCATAACGTTTTACTCGGAGGTTGAAATTTAGCAATCTCGGTGGCGTTGGAAATATGATTCAATTATCTATGTTACCATAGGTAATGGGACGCATAATTCCTTTTGTGCTAAGAGTTATGACCATCTAAAGTTGACCCATCAATAATTTTTAGCTAACTGGCTGCTAACCCTCATCTACGGTCAGACCTACGGACCGTGCATCGAATGATGGTCCGTGCTGGTCAACCGTCAATCGGGACTGAGGCTGGGCTTTAGGGGAATCGATCCACAGACACAAACCACGATCTGTGACCTGACCTACAGACTGTAGGTCCGGCCGTGGGTCAACACTTAGCCAAATTTCTTGCTGAGTTCTGGGGGAGTTGCTGACACGAAGCAAGGACCTGCAGGAAGGACCATGGGGCCTCCTACGGCCTGTGGATGGTGCCCGTGAGTGCCACCTACAAAACCAGAAATCTACAATCTGGTCTATTTTCGGATACGGGGTGTTACATTATATCCCTCTTGGGACCATTCGTCCTCGAATGAAGACTAAAGTAGCTGAAATGGAGGGAGAGGGCTGCAGTCCCTACCACTAAACACTGAGAACTAATATTTTTACTAAACTGAGTTCGAAGAACATGCAAATACGCTAAAAATGCAAGTACAAAATGAAGGAACATAATTCTAAGACTGAATTTACGTATGAATGACTGAAAAACTGAAGAGGAACTATTACCTCAAGCTGGAATGGAATCGGAAGGAAAGAGGTGAGGATACTTGGATTTCATGGTTGCTTCTGCTTCCCAAGTAGCTCCCTCTACGGACTGGCTCCTCCACAAAACCTTGACTAAAGCAACTTCTTTGTTTCTTAACCTTCTAACCTGTCGACCAAGGATCTCAACTGGCACATCCTCAAAAGAAAGGCTATTTTTTACAGCCACATTCTCTAATGGCACTACGGATGCTTGATCACCCACATATTTCTTCAAAAGTGAAATGTGAAAGACTGGATGTACTACTGCTAAATCTGCTGGCAACTCTAACTCATAAGCCATTTTACCAATCCTTTTCAAGATCCGGTAAGGGCCTACATATCTGGGACTGAGCTTCCCTTTCTTGCCAAATCTCGTCACCCCCTTCATAGGTGACACTTTCAGGAAACCCCAATCATCAACTTGGAACTCTAGTTCCCTTCTTCTTACATCTGCATAAGACTTCTGGCGACTCTGGGCAGTCTTAAGTCTATCTCTAATGAGTTGCACTTTCTCCACAGCATCAAGGACATAATCTGGTCCTATCAAGGCTGCTTCACCTACTTCAAACCAACCAACTGGAGATCTACACCTACGCCCATACAATGCCTCATAAGGGACCATCTGAATGTTGGAATGATAACTATTGTTATAGGCGAACTCAATAAGAGGAAGGTAATCATCCCAACTACCCTTGAAGTCGATCACACCAGCTCTCAACATGTCCTCTAAGGTCTGAATGGTACACTCTGCCTGACCATCTATCTGCGGATGAAATGTTGTGCTAAGATTAACCTGAGTACCAAGACCTTTCTGAAATGACTTCCAGAAATGAGATGTAAACTGAGGACCTATATCTGAGATGATAGACAAAGGAAACCCATGCAACCTCACAATCTCATTAATGTAAAGCTTGGCGTAATCCTCCACTAAATCTGTAGTCTTGACCGCCAAAAAGCGAGAAGACTTAGTAACCCTATCAACAATCACCCAAATGGAGTCATGATATCTACGAGTACGAGGTAAACCTATGATAAAGTCCATGTTGATCACTTCCCACTTCCAAGTAGGAATGTCAATCTCTTGAGTCATACCTCCTGGTTTCTAATGTTCTACCTTGACTTGCTGGCAATTGGGGCACCTAGCCACAAAATCTGCTATATCTCTTTTCATACCATTCCACCCATAGACTTCCCGCAGATCGCGGTACATCTTAGTGGCACCTGGATGAATAGAATATCTAGAGTTATGGGCCTCTGCAAGAATATGTTGTCTCAACTCACCCACATTAGGAATACATAATTGACCCTGATAGCGAAGCACACCATCTCCCCTTGGGAGAATACCTCCACTGTCTGCTTCTGGATTGCACCCTTAAGCTCTAGCAATATTGGATCACTGTCTTGCTTTTCCTTAACTTCTACTACTAAAGAAGATTCTGCTCCATTCTGAACCGTTACACCACCATCTAATATGCTCATAAGACGAACTCCTAAGCGAGCAAGCCTGTGAACATCCTTTGCTATCTCTTTTCTTTCTTCCTCAACATTTGCTACACTACCTATAGATAGTCTGCTAAGGGCATCTGCTACTACATTTGCCTTACCAGGATGGTTATGCACACTCATATCATAATCTTTGAGGAACTCTAGCCATCTTCTCTGGCGAAGATTCAACTCTTTCTGGGTGAACACATACTGAAGGCTCTTATGGTCTGTGAACACATCTACGTGAACACCATACAAGTAATGTCTCCAAATCTTAAGTGCAAACACCTCTGCTACTAGCTCGAGGTCATGAGTTGGGTAGTTCTTCTCATGCACCTTAAGCTGTCTAGAAGCATAAGCTATAACCTTACCTCGCTGCATCAACACACAACCTAGGCCGACTCTGGATGCATCACAATAGATCACATAACCATATGAACCCTCTGGTAGAGTCAATATAGGAGCTGTAGTCAACCTAGTTTTCAATTCTGCAAAGCTTTTCTCACAATCATCTGACCACTGAAACTTGACCATCTTCTGAGTCAACCTAGTCAATGGTGAGGCTATGGATGAAAATCCTTCCACAAACCTTCTGTAATAACTTGCTAGACCTAAGAAACTTCTGATATCTATAGCAGAGGTAGGTCTAGGCCATTGTTTCACTACTTCAATCTTCTGGGAATCTACTAGAATTCCTTCACTAGACACAATATGCCCAAGGAAGGCAACTGATTGTAACCAAAACTCGCACTTGTTAAATTTTGCAAATAACTGGTGATTTTTGAGAATTTGCAGAACTACTATCAAATGACTTGCATGTTCTTCCTCATTCCTAGAGTAAATGAGGATATCATCAATAAAGACGATAACGAACAAGTCTAAGTACTGCTTGAATACTCTGTTCATCAAATCCATGAAAGCTGCAGGAGCATTGGTTAGTACAAATGACATAACTACAAATTCGTAATGACTATATCGAGTTCTACAGGCTGTCTTCGGAATGTCACTATCTTTGACTCTAAGTTGATGATAACTTGATCTGAGGTCTATCTTTGAGAAATAACTAGCACCTTGAAGTTGGTCGAACAAGTCATCAATCCTGGGGATGGGATACTTATTCTTGATTGTGACCTTGTTCAACTGCCTATAGTCAATGCACATTCTGAGAGAACCATCTTTCTTCTTTACGAACAACACTGGTGCACCCCATGGCGAAATACTAGGTCTGATAAAGCCCTTATCTAGAAGGTCTTTCAACTGCTCTTTCAATTCCTTAAGCTCAACTGGAGCCATTCTGTAAGGAGGAATAGAGATAGGCTGGGTATTTGGAGGGAGATCAATTCCAAAGTCGATTTCCCTATCGGGAGGAACTCCGGGAAGATCTTCTGGAAACACTTCTGGAAACTCATTGACTACAGGAATTGACTCAAGAGTTGGGGATTCGGAACTAGAATCCTTAACCCGAACTAGATGATAGAGATAATCTTTAGAGATCATTCTATGATTGGTTCATCTGGAACTGAGAACGAACAATCCTAGTTCTACAATCGACTGAGGCATAATAGGAATGTAACCAATCCATGTCTAGAATGACATCGAAGTCTACCATTTCTAACTCTACAAGATCTGCTGAGGTGACTTTCTTAGAGACTGTGACAGGGCAATTTCTGTATACCCATCTAGCTATAACTGGGTCACCGACTGGAGTAGAGACTGAGAAGGGTTCTGAAAGAGTTTATGGGCTAACACAGAATTGGACTACTATGTAAGGAGTTACAAAAGACAAAGTAGCCCCTGGATCTAACAATGCATCAACATCAAGATCAAAGACTCGTAACGTACCAGTGACCACATCAAAAGAATCTTCATGATCTTGACGAGCCTGAAGAGCATAGATCCTATTTTGGTGTTGTTAGCCACTTGTACCAGATGAGTTACCCTGCTGAGTCGGGTGACCTACTGGTGCTGCTGAAGTTGTAGACTGAGCTCTACCATTATTCCTTCATTGACCCTGTCTAGAAGGACAATCCTTCAATCTATGACCAGACTGACCACACCCAAAACATCCTTCCTTACCTACAAGGCACTCGCCCGGATGGTTCTTACTACATTTCGGGCAAGTTGGTTAAGTTTTGGTGCCTGAAACACTACCTTGAGACTTAGAGCCTGACGCCCTACCCTTCTAATCATTACGGAACCTGGGGGATGGAACACTAGCTGATGAAGGGGTTGGAGTCGAAGACTTCTGCTGAAATTACGAGCGATTTCCACCACCCAATTTCTGTTGGGAATACTCGTAGTTACATGCTCTCGCTTTCTTACTCTCCTTAGCATGTTCCCTAAGCTTATCACCCTCAACCTAATGAGCATGAGTCATGAGCCTAGAGATGTTCATGTCTCCCAACAACATAGCATTTCTGCACTCTGTCTTCACTAAGTCTGACACTCCATACAGAAACTTATTCATCTGAACCCTGGAATCAGCAACCATGTGAGGAGCATACCTGGAGAGTTGGTTAAACTTGAGCCCATACTCTTGGACAGTCATGTTACCCTGCCTTAAGTTCATAAATTCCTGGGCCCTTACTTCTCTCAACTGTATGGGGAAGAACCTGTCTAGAAAGGTTTCGCTGAAACATTCCCAAGTAATAGGAGCAGCATCTGTACCCCTGCTCTCCTTCCACTGAGTATACCAGATATGAGCTACATTTTTAAGTTGGTAAGATGTTAACTTAACCCGATCATTCCCAGTGACCCACATCACCTCAAAGATCTTCTTGATCTCATCCAAGAAATTTTGGGGATCTTCACCAGTCTGCGATCCTAAGAACTCTGGAGGATTCATCCTAACAAAGTCACGGACCCATACTGCTGCTGATCCACCATTTGCATCACAGGAGCTTGAACCCGCTAATTGTTCTGGTTAGTGACACTCTGAGCCAACATCTGAATGGCATTCCTGAATTCAGCATTTGAGACTTCCTGATCTGGAACTGGAGGAGTGTTTGCATTTCTGGCATTCGCATTCCTAGCGTTAGCTCTACGAGGAGGCATGATCACTGAAATGTAGAACGTCGAGTTAGAATGGAAATAGATCATACCTTACGCACGATAAAAGTAACAAGAAAATAAAGATTTTTCCTAAAGACACTTTGTAGCCTCCCTCTCATTAGATGTGGTGCGCACTACACATCCTTGAAAAAGACTCTACCTAGTGCGATTTTTCAGACATCCTAGGACACTTAAACCTAATGCTCTGATACCAAGGTTGTCACACCCCAAGCTACCCCTGAGACGTGGACACGGGACCTAGGACCACAACTGATCCCAAGCTAACCCTACTGGCATGATCATGAGCATACTAAAGATAATAAACTGATGCGGAAGTTAAATCATAAATAAATCTTAAAAAGTTGGGGAATACCCATATACTATAACTGAATATATCAAGTCTAAGAGTATAATACAAAAGAAATATCAAACTCAAAATACTAAGCTGAATCTAACTATGTCTGAAAATAGCCTCTAACTGACTAGAAATGTTGGGACAGGCCCCAGCTAAGTCTAGCAAAACTGAAACTAAATGACTAAAATACTGAAAGAAAACTCATGACTATTGTCATCGGAGAATGAAGACTCACCACTGATTCTGCTGAACTGGAGATCGGGAATCGATCTAAGCGTGATATGGATGCTGAGAACCCGAACCTACATCATGAGAAGATGTAGCGCACGTATGCGTCAGTACTTGAAAGGTACTGAGCATGGAGGATAGAGTAAAGCTGAAATAACATATAACTGAACAAAGCAATAAAGCAATGAAATCATCTGAACATGATATAGATACTGGAAATACTGAGTACTGAGCTAACTGATGCAATGACCAAATGTATAACATGCTTAGACTGAATACTGACTGTACTGAAATATGGTTAATGCAAAAGAGTCTGACTGAACTGTGGGAGCTACTAATAACCGACATAAAACCACATGAGCTAAATGTGGAGTCCGATGTATACGCCCCATCGAGAGGACCCAATATACCCTGCCAGAGGAATAGAAGCATGCTGGCATAATCACTAAACTGATGTTGCCCACAAAGGGGACTTACACCTACGTGGCTTATAGTTCTAGGACTATATGGGTACGCTGAACCTTAGTCCAACTCGGTATTATGCTACTCCCAATGAATTAAGTGGTTAACTGGTTATGATTGAAGTTCTGTAAAGGACTGGATAGCTCAAAACTGAACATGCGAACTGAGAATGCAACAATTAATATGATAATGATGCATTAATAACTGAGGCATGTATAACTGAATAACTGAGATATCTGACCTAGCATGTGTAATTCAAGAACTAAAGAAATACATAGTTAGGGTTCTGAAATTCATGCAATAAGCTGACCAATAACATGATAATCTGATTTGGAACATCTAAATAACTAATTCATGATGATCTGTTGAAATTCTAGAAACCCTAGGTCAATTCATAAAAAGGGAATCAAGAAACTGACTGAATTCTAGGGACCTAATGGGTGAAAGGAACCCACTAGTGAAATCCCACATACCTGGTGACGAATTCCGCGGAGAAATCTTTCGATTTCGGGGCTGGAACTGAAGGAAACTTGCTGCCTTCTAGAACTAGTGTTCTTGACCTTTTTCTCCTCTCTTGATTCTAATTTTCTAAGCTTTGATTAATGATTTTGACTAAGGTAAGTTCTAGTTATATTTCTAGGCTTACACTGACTAAAATCTCATGATTTAGGGTTTAAACGATGTATCTAAGGGGTTAAACGTAATAGGAAAAGACCAAAAGACCCCTGAATTAACTGCTGTCGGAGTGACTGATGGACGGGACTGACAGGCCGTCATTCAATCGACGGTCCGTCGATTGGAACCGTCGGTCGAGTCTGCCGGAAAGGGCTTTACTAAAACAGGCATAACTTTTTACTCGGAGGTTGAAATTTAGCAAACTCGGTGGCGTTGGAAAGAGAATTCAATTAGCTATCTTACATACGTCATGGGACACCTAATTACTTTTGTGCTAAGAGTTATGACTATCTGAAGTTGATCCATCAACAATTTTCAGCTAACTGGCTGTTAAGCCTCATCTACGGTCAGACCTACGGACCGTGCATCGAATGACGGTCCGTACTGGTCAACCATCAATTGGGACTGAGTCTGGGCTTTAGGGGCATCGATCCACAGACACGAACCACGGTCAGTGACCTGACCTACGGACCGTAGGTCCGGTTGTGGGTCAACACTTAGCTGAATTTCTGGTTGAGTTCTGGCGGAGTTGCTGACACGAACCATGGACCTGCAGGACGGATCATGGGTCCTCCTACGGTCCGTGGATGGTGCTTGTGAGTGCCACCTGCAACACCAGAAATCTGCATTTTGGTCTATTTTCATATACAGGGTGTTACACTAGTGTTCTATACTCAGTTTCAACACTCGATTGGGCTATTGTGGTCTATTTCTTAGAAGTCCAAGAAATACAGTTTGCACCAAGGTAGATGCTACAATCTGTAGTTGATCTCCTACTTGTGGTACAACCTCCCCCAATCAACATCTGAATATCCATACAACCTACAAGGTGGTTGTGAAATAATTCTGAGTCCAAAGTGTAGAGTACATTTGATGTATTTGAGAATCTTTATTACTCCTTGAAGATGTTCAATGTTTGGACTTCGCATAAATTGTCTTGCTAAATTCACAACATCAGTGATATCAGGTCTTTTGAGTGGCAAGTACTAAAGACTCTCTACTTTCATTCTGTATAAAAAGGCATCTACAAGACTTCCCACAACTTCATATAAACCATGCTTTTGAGCCAAAGGAGTGGCTACAACCTTTACCAAAGTCATTTATGTTTTGTACAACAACTTAGCAGCATACTTACTCTGACTTAAGTGAATTCCCCCTTCAAAATACTTAATCTCTACTCCTAGAAAGAAGTGTAAACGACCAAGATCTTTCATAGAAACTCTTTTCCCAAGTTGTAGAACCAACTCTGAGACATATGATTGATTACTTCCTGTGACAATAATATCATCAACATATAACAAGAGAAATATGGTGCCTTTGTGAGTTTTCAAAGTAAATAAAGAGGGATCTGCCTTACTACAGATGATACCAAAGTGTAGGAGATGCATGCTAAACCAATGAAACCAGGCTCTTGGTGCTTGTTTAAGACAATACAATGCCTTTTTAAGTAGACACACATAGTGAGGATACATGTGATCATTTTTTACATATAGTTGCCTAACTTCCCACATTAATCTGATTGTAATGGATAGAACCACCCTAATAGTTATGGCATTGACCACATGGCTAAATGTTTTCTTCAAAATCTATCCGTTCAAGCCGCGAGAATCGCACAGCCACAAGTCTGGCCTTGTAGCTATCTACTATTCCATCAACTTTCAATTTTGTCTTGAACACCCATTTTGAACCAACCAAGTTTATACCAGGAGATTTGGGAACTAATATCCATGTCTTATTAGTATGTAAGGAATTGATTTCCTTATGCATTGTTGCAAGCCAATGAGGTGACCTTAGTGCTTCCTTACTAGTATTTGGTTCCCTCAAAATCTCTTTGTTGTTGCAAGCAACAAGTGATAGGTGTTATTACTTTGCCTTGTGTCTAGTGATCATATGATGCCCTTGTGGTGCAGGAAGTACATCAACTGAAGTAGTTGGTTGTAGTGTAGTATCTTCATGTTGATGATGCTCTAGTTGATTCCACTTGGAGAATTCAACATCTAAGTTTATTCCCTATGAATTAGTCAGAGAGAAAGTGGGATTTTATAAACCACCATTGACTGGACCTGTACGTTCAACATGTTCCTCATTGCCACTAGCTGATCCTAAATATGCAATTGGAGTCTCATATATCTTGTCTAATTACTACTGGCTAGATCATCACTTTCAATCTATTCATCATGATCATCATCTGATCCTCCACCTAAAAGGTCAATAGCACTCTCATTATCAAGGAGCATATGGGTTGTTGTAGTAGCATTTTCACCAATAACTTGCATATTAGCCTGTACTCCCACTGAATTATGATTATCATGTGCATGCAGTTTAGAGAAAGATTCAACAAAAGTAGCAAGATGAGTCGAGACATCAATGTTACTTTGAGATTGACTTGCAGATACATAGGGTAATGTGTTTTCATCAAACACAACATGTCTAGATACGTACACCCTCCTTGTAGAAAGATGATAACATCTATATCCTTTGTGTAAGTTGTTGTACCCTATGAACACACAAGGGTAAGTCTTTGGATAGAACTTGTTGCTACCGTTGATATATGGAGAAGATCTACAACCAAACACTTTTAGGCTGTTGTAATCAGGTTGCTCTCCATACAACTTAACAAATTGAGTCACCAACTTTAGGACTGAGGTGGGAAGTCTATTAAGGAGGAACATTGGAGTGAGGAAAGCGTCAACCAATAGAAACAAAGATAGGTTAGCATGAAGTAGTAGAGTTAAGTCAGTCTGCACAATATGCCTATGTTTTCTTTATGAAGCTCCATTTTGTTTAGGTGTGTTAGGACATGAAATATCTCTCATAATACCACAATCTTCCAAATGATTGAGGAAGTCTGTTTTGATAAACTTACCACCTCCATCACACTGAATTATCTTAATTTCTTTAGAAAATTGTTTTCCCACTATTTTCTGGAATTTTACAAAGACCTCAAAGAATTCATATTTCCTTTTTAGTGGATAATCCATGTATATCTTGTGTGATCATCTACAAAAATGACATAATATTTCATATGTTGAGAAGATTCAATAGGAGCACGTCCTAACAAGTCACAATGAAATCAATAAAAGTTCCTTCTCAATTTTATTTCTCAAAGCAAATGGAAGTTTACAACTTTTGCCCAACTGGCAACTAGAACAAATAGTAGGCATTTTATTCCAACTACTAACATTGATAAAACTATTACTACTCAACTTTTAAAGACCTCAAAATAGGGTGTCCTAATCTAGTATGCCAGATGTTGTCTGATGGGTTCCAATCGTCTGCAACAATTAAGACAAAGAGATTGTTGTCTTCCAAAGCATAGAGTCCATTCCTTTTAGATCCTTGGCCAGCAGTGTCCTTGTGTTCTTGTCCTTTATAACAAAGTTAGTTTCATCAAATTCAAGAGTGAAACAATTATCCTTTGTAATTTTACTAACTAAGAGTAGATTTTTATTAATCTTAGGAACTATAAGAACTTCTCTTAACTCC
The DNA here is from genome assembly GCF_019186545.1 of Solanum stenotomum. Classification (NCBI taxonomy): domain Eukaryota; kingdom Viridiplantae; phylum Streptophyta; class Magnoliopsida; order Solanales; family Solanaceae; genus Solanum; species Solanum stenotomum. The sequence goes on from NC_064292.1 coordinate 34,378,431, forward strand.
AGGACTGATCCTGATATGTTCCCAACATGTTATGTATATTTTTGATCCATTCTCAATAATGATTTTATTTGGTCCATTGTAGTGTTTAAGATAAGTTAAAATATTTGAGTTATGTATCATATGACTACTTACTTCTGTGTCCACATACAAGGTGTCATTAGTAGTGTTTTGTAGATTAGTAGCAGCCAATGCTTATGGTAGCTCATCTATAGATCGGTAAGATTAGCCCCATCTGTAGAAACACTTATGAGCAGTATGGTTATTCCTACCACAAATTTGACATGCCTTAATATTATTCCTCTCCTGACTTCCACTTGAAGGATTGTTGTGAGAACCTGCTCCATATTTACTATTATAAGAACAAATTCCTTGTCCATTAGTCTTGAAGCCTCTTCCTCTAGAGTTGAAATTATTGTTTCCTCCTCTTTGACATTAGTTTCCTCTTCCCCTTCCCCTTTGGTCTGAGAAATCCATGTTATGGTTTGGTTGTGGCACTTCTTCTTCATCCTCCCTCATATCAAAACCCTGAGAGCATTAACAAATTGATTAAGAGTGGGATATGGTGCCTTACCTAGCATGAGAGTCCTGAAGATCTTGTATTTTATACCTAGACCTCTAGCAAAATTAATTACTTTGCTATCTTCATCCACAGGTTTGTCAATGGCTGCAAGGCCATCACATATGCCTTTGAATTCCTTACTATATTCATCAATATTTTTGGTTCCTAGCCTAACATGTTGGAGTTATTGTTTTAGCTGGAACTCTTTATCTTTTGTTGCTTGAAGATAAGCATCTTTCAAGAATTCCCACACCTTATTGGTAGTTGATCAGCCTACAATCAGGTTCATGCTTTCTTCTCTCAAGGTTTCTGAGATCCAAATCCTTAGATATACATCCGTCTCCTCCTAGTCATCAATGTTGTTGTTGTCTTTTGCATCCTTCTTAACTGTTATAACTTTTTTAGCAGTCTGTTTGGTGGAACATGTACTTTTAGTTGGTTTATTCTTTGTAATGAGGTAGTTTAATCTCAAAACTTTAATCACCTAAGATATTTGTGTCCTTCATATAAGATAGTTTGTTGGATTGAGTTTAATGGAACAAGGCGCAATAATATGGTGAAGTGAGGAGGTTGATAGAATGTTGGTAGAAGAGGCCATTCCAATTTGATATTGTAGTTTTTCTTACTTTTGGATCTAATATGTTCAAGGGCGGAAAAGCTTTAATTCTCTAATACAATGCAGAGTTTTCACATAAAGTTTAGAGAAATAAAGGATTGTATTGATAAATAAAACTGTTGAATACATACTCTCTATATAGGAGAAGAGTCCTATACTAGCTACACTAGGAGTCCTACTACAATTCAAATATATAATTTACATGGGTAGTATTACTACTATAACTAAAACACCTTACCCTAGTCGACTTTATCCCTATACACGATACAACAACTTAGTCTTACATAAGTTAGGATTTAGTAGTCTAGTCTTAGTGTGACTCTCACTCTACAACAGTAAAACAAGTTAGCTTCCTTGGACCAGTTCCTTTGACATGTTCTTATCATCAGCTTCCTTCATATTCAATACCTTGATGGTTCTGTAGCCTGTGTCAATAAAAAGGTTATGCAAATTCTAGAGGCGGTTTGGATCACCTTTTTTGGGCTACTAGAAAATTTGTTCCAATATGTTTTCATAGTATACTTTTGATAAATTGCACTCTCCCACTATGCCTTGCTTCTCGACCTGGTCACATACGACGTGTTGTCAACATCCTTCAAATGATAACTTTATCCACATCACATAATTATAAAGGAGGAGTAATAATTGTTAACAAAGTGATAACATGTTCTTTATATGAGGTCAGTATTACTATCCAACCTTACTTCAGAGTAAAAAAAAAACCTTACACAACATAAATAAATATATTTAACTCTAACTCATGGCTGCCAATCACCATCCCATGATTTCTTACCATAAATATGTATAAAATGTTCAGATGAGCTCGTAGGCGATAATCGATGAAGAACTTACCATAATTGGATAAAGAAACTCAACACTACCACTTGAATTCACCAAGAATAACCCCACTTTCAAGAAATAAGCATTACTTTAATCTCTACACTTGTAGATTTTTTTTTAACCTCTAAAATGTAAAATATTTTATATAAGAGCCATGATATTCCATGGTGAATTAACTTGCTCAATAAAAGAATTCACTTACTTTGACCTTAGAGGTGAAGATAAGAGAGAGTTTGAGAGAGAGAAACTCTTAGGTCGACCAAGACAATGCTCAAATGATGTCTCAACTAAAATTTTTAATAAAACATCTAAAACCGACATAACCTTCAGGAGTTGCATGCCACTTTGGTGCCTTATTCCAATACGTCTCTGATTGAGAATTGACAATGTAACATGCATAATGTTTTACTTTGAAAAATGATATACGTGTGGTTTAGATGCTGAAAACAAGCCTCACATGCCTTTCATTTGATATGCATTTCATTTTTAATGACTAGAGAGTTCTTTTTGTCCATATTTTGTATTTTCACCAGTTGAAGCTTTCCTATAGAGACCCTAACTAATTTATGTCTTACTAGGACTGACGTTTTGGTCACCCAGTTGTTCATTTGTTCTATTGTGCAAGTTTATGTATTTTGAAACTTTTGAAGTTTGAACAGTTGACTTCGTTCAAAACTTTGAGTAAACGACCTCAGAATGCAACTTGGATCATTGCATTATCTACAAAATGTCGAGTTTGGTGTAGGTGAACCCTTGGTTTGGTTCTTGAGGCTTCTTGAATCATTTTGATCTACCTTGTGCTTTTTAGCTAAACTGGAGCCTTGGATGTTGGCCCAATTTTTGTCTATATGACCACTGTTGCAAGTTTCAATATCTTTATTGGGTCTGAAATCTCAAATTTGGTAGGATAGCTTAGTTTGTTTGTTTTTGTGCACGAGTATATGAACCAACATCATGCACCCGAGTGGAGTTCATTTCTACTTTGCTTAATTTGATGGTGCCTAAGTTGGTGTAGCCACCTAAGAAGCCATGGAATGCTTTAGTGGGTGCTACTTTAGTGGCCTGGCTCGCTTTAGCGATGCTTTCTTAAGAGGCTAGAGAGTCTCTTTAGCAAGGTTCACCAACGAGGGCCCTAGCTGCTTTAGTGTCTTGGCACCGCTTTAGCGGTAGTGCCTTAAGCGACCAAGTGACCGTTGTAGCAGTCATCGTTTATAGTTATATCAATTTTTCTGCCTTCATTTCCTCTAAGGGTCTGTTTGGAAAGCTATTTGGTAATTGAAATTGGTGTAATTACTAATGTAGTAGTTACCAGCGTAGTAATTACTCACCCTAGTAATTACACTGACCTATTTGTTTGACATAGTGTAATTACCGTGTAATTATACATGTGTTGTTTGGATGCATAATTACAACAATAACATTATATTAAATTTTAAAAATAAAAGTTAATTATTTAAAATTTATATTAGACAAACAAGAAACTTTATAAATGATATGATATTAAATATTTAAGATATATATTTTTTTGAAAATATATAACTAATCAACATATGTTCTTAACTAATATTATGAAAAAAATACTTGATTTATATTTTTCAAATCAATATATTTCAATTGAACTAATCATAAAAACTAAAAGTACAAGAGTTCTATGAACATCATGAAATGCATGTTTGAAAAAAAGATTAATATTATAAATAAAAGAGGAAATGCATCAAAACCCCCCTCAAACTTGTCTGCAAGACTCACCTTAGCACTATAACTTTACGGATGTTTAAGTACCCCTTAAAGAACTTTCAGGTGAATTAAATACCACCTTATACATACAATACCAACTTCGTTGTTGGGAGGTGATAAGCACGCGCCCCACATTAGCGCAACCTTAGCGACACATTGACACCAAGTCAGATGGTGAAAAGATTTAGTTTTATTTTCTTTTTTCCATTTCCCTTTCCATGTCATTTTTTGTTTTTAGTTTTTATTTTTTCTTCTTCTTCCATATCATTTTTTGCTCTCATTTTCACAGTTTACTCATCTTTTTCATTGTTCCATTTTCTCCATTACAATACTAAAATTATAAGTTCCTAGGGTAGAAAACTAACACGCACAACATGATTTCTAATAATTTGACGAATATTGTGTGTCAAACAGAGAAATAGAGCGATACATATATTATCATCATTGAAGTTGGAGTTGCTAGAGCTTCTATGGAAACTAACAGCACTACTTCAATGACAATTTTGGAGTCATTTTTGTTATTATTAGTCTCAAGATTGATAGATATGAAGGTTTTCAAACCTTTTACCATGGTTGCCGAAAAAACTACAACACATAAAAAGAAAAAAAAGGAGAAATGGAAGAAATCCAAAGAAACGAGTATGGCCGGTGTTTTGTCCTTGTCGCTGACGTGGTGAATTTTTTTGATGAGATCAAGTGGTTTCACGGCATCTGGTCTCTTATGGAGTAGTGATGAACAAGTAACAAAGGGGGTGGCAGTGATGTCCTTCATGATTAAGCAATATTGAATTCGTTGGCGTGTAATTGTCATCAAGATTTTTTTTCCGTCGAGGGAATAGAGAGAGAGTTAAAACGATTTGAGAGAAAGAAGAGATGAAATAGGGAGTTGTTGAATGAAGACAAAGTGAGACCCACTTGTTTTTTTTTTCTTTTTGCTATCTGCACGCCTATTTTTTTTTTCCATATCAGCCACTAAGGTGTTATTTAATTCACTTACAAGTTGTTTAAGGGGGGTATTTAAATCCAAGTGAAGTTATAGTGCTAAAGTAAGTCTTGGTGACAAGTTTGAGGGGGATTTTATGTATTTCCTCTAAATAAAATGTCGCAACTTATTAAAATATTTGACAAAAAGATAATCTAACAAGTCTAACTAAAAAATAAATGACTTGCAATGTGAAGTCTCAAGTTAATACTACTAAAACAAATGAAACTCAAAATATAACATAAATTCTAAACTAAAAAAAAATTAGTCTTACGTCAAATTTCAACGTAGCATATATAAATGTGATTTATAAGAAAAGGAACTACTAAGTCTATAACCCTACTCAACAATGAATTCTACTTTAATTTAAAAACTACAACACTATAAAAATTATGTCAATAAAATAAAATATGCATGGCATAAAAAAAATAATACGAAAAACTGCATGGAATCACGTGAAGTAAAAGTTGAGAATTAGAAGGAAATGACAAATAAAAATGAAAAATGAAAAATGAAAAATGAAAGATGAAAAATAAAAAATAAACTTTTAGAAAATTTTAGAGGCATAAAAATAATTAAAGAATTTAAACATAATAGAAATAAAATATAAATTAAAATGAAAAAATAAATATAGAAATTAAAAGATGAAATTTTAAAGTAATCATCTTTTAATTACATCATGTAATTACCAGCAATTCACAGGGAATTAGAGAGTATAATTAACCCCTGCCAATTACACTCAGTTATATCTGACCAATTAATTACCTGGCCAACCAAACAGGCCAGACAATGTAATTACACCTAACTACACCAAATCCAATTACTAGGGCGGCTTTCCAAACATACCATAAGTGTTAAAAAATTGTGGGACTTGGAGGGCTCAATTCTTGAGGGAAATTAGTGCTTGAGTTTGGGATTTGCTGTGGAATTTTAGTGGGAGCTTGTTAGACCTATTCTTGACATGATTAAACCTCTAAGTATCCTTCCATTTCATGTGTTTTAGTCTCTAATGGTGGACTCTTGATCATGTTGGTGCATGATCTATTTTGGCTCAAATTGTGCCCATTTTAGGGGCACAAGTTTCTTTAGATTAATATGACCTATTGATAGAGTCAATTTCAAAATTATTTGCATGCATTCACAATGTTATTTTGAGTCATTTTAAGTCTCATTTTAAATTGTTGTGAATTGGGTGTCAAAACATATGTATTCACACTGTGACCATTTATTTGATAGCGTGGCAGCAATCAGAGGCAGTTGGGAAGGGTAAAGTTACGATTTAGTAGATTTTGGGGCACACATGATCATCTTTGAGGTAGGCTATGGTTTACGATTCATAGATTATGCTTGTGTTGGTATTTTCATGAAGTTTAGATAGTTTTGGGAGGGTTGTTAGTATGATTCATGTTTTGTTGATAATATTCTTCCCTTGGCTTACTTTTTCGGGTATTTTCAAGGGAAATAAACATGTTTTACCTTGCCTACGATGCATATCATGCTATGTTAATGCTTTATGCCTTGTATTGATATTTATGAGATTATTCTTGGCCTTAGGTTAGGCTTAACCTAGTGATTGACATAGAATTGCTATTGGGAGCGGTTTGCCTTATAAAATCCTCCGACGTCAACTTGGACGGTTCTAGCTCCTTGTAGAATATGTAGTAAACTTGAGTCTGATAGTGTAAACCCTTAGCTCGATGATAACTCTACCTCACTAGATTTACATGCAAGATCTATGTCATGGTTCTAGTGTTATTCAGGTATGACTTTGGGCCTTGTTGGATTTCTTAGATTTATACTTGTGTTTCGAGCTAGATTGAGTCCTATGTGACTCTAAGGGTGGGTTCCAACCCACAATATTGTCCCTTATGATGATGAAAATTTGGTTATGGGGTTCTCTAGAGTGTATGTACTATACACAGTTTAAGTTTGGTTTCAATATTACTAGCCTTAGTTCAAGGTCTGGGCACATTTATACTAGCCACAGTTCGAGGTCTAGGAACATTTTTACTAGATGCGGTTTGGTTCTGGGCACACTTCTATTAGTCGAGTTTGAGTCTTAACAACTTGGTTCTATTGTGTTCTTCACGACGGTTCAAGTCCGGGGGTTAGCCATTTCAATTCAGGATTATATTTAGTCTTAGCTAAGGATATTATTAGCTCTGTACTCCTCGAGATTATGGGGGTATGTTTGGGTTCATTTTCTTTCAACTAACCCCTAGTGTACCTACTTAGCTTATGGGGGTCAAGTTAAGTTATAGTTAGCTACTTTATTTTATCTCTTTGCTTTGGTTTAGATTACTAAGGCACATGGTTGGACTTATTGCTTTTGTTTCGTTCTTTTGCCTCATAATTGCCATTTTACTTCTCTCTTTGTATTTTGTATTTACCTTTCAAGCTTAGCCAACCTATGATGCTTTCTAGGTACCCATTGTTTTGGTACTCGTGCTATACTCTGCATCTATTCCTGATGTAGATCCAAGTTCCAGCTAATAATGTTGATCTTATGTAGTAGCGAGGGCATTTTGAGATCTAGGGTTAGCTCGTGACTTTTTAGTTTGACTCATCTCCATCTGAATATAGTTTTTGGTGAGTCTTTTGTATTCAAGACATGTCTGTACTTATTTTGCTGATTTTGACATATATACTTATTTCTAGTAGATTTATACTATTGTCCACCAAGTTATGTGATTGGATCATGTTTTGTTGTATATATTAATGTCATTTTCCCTTCCGTTGTTTATTTCTATATTATATTGCTAATTTTATTGATTTGACGTTTATACCTACTAGGCACATTACTTATCATTCTGAGGTATGGGTTGATGTACCTACCAGTTGGTGTTTGTAGGTTCCATTATGAATCGAGTTTTCGGATCGTGATAAAGTATATATTAGAGGCTCTGGTTAGCTAGTATTATTGTTACAAATATAATGTCTAGTAGAGTCCTGCAGATTGGTGCAGAGACGTTGTTTCCTATCTTCGGGAGGTTATATGACATCTTTAGAAAGATTCTTTATTTTAATCCTTTATCATGCGTTGGTTGTCATAATTGGTTTCTAGAATCTTACTTGTTTAACTCTTTTATACGATGGCTCGTATAGCACAACGGTAGGGGGTGATGCACCTGAGCCAACATGTAGAGTCCCAACTAGGGGTAAAGGGCGACCCCAAGGTCATGCGTGAGCTGAAATACCAACTTAGGATTGGTGTAGAAAGGTGATTCCTAATCCAGTTGTAGAGCCTCAATCAACTCCTATTCCTTCATAGTTGGTGGGGTCAGGACGAGGCCAACCACCACCTTGGCCTACTATCACACCAGAGTTACAGGTGCCTATTTCCCAACAATTGGTCATGCTTGGGATATGCAATAGACCATTAATCCTGCTATGCAAACATCACAGGTTCAACCAAAAGTATCAGATCCCAAGTCGAGGTGCCACCAACACCTGCCGCTGCCCAGCTAGTTAGTGCATCAAGAGTTATGCCATTAGTGGAGTAGAAAATTCTCGAGGTGTTTTTAAGATTGAATCCTCCAGGGTTTACTGGGATGTAGGGGATGATTGTCTAGAATTCCTGATGACTTGTAGGGAGAGGTTGTACACCTTGGGTTCTGTAGAGTACCGAGGGGTAGACTTCACCGCTTATCAGCTTGACAACTAGCAAGGCAGTGTAGACCATATGGATCTCCTCATATGCCTTTGATTAAGTTCTTAGAGTCCTTTTGGCCAAGTTTGTGCCGAGGAGTGTTAGAGATTGTCTCAAGGATCAGTTTATAAGGTTGGATCAGGGCTCCATGAATGTGTCGAAGTATTATGCCAGATTTCACGAGCTCTCTAGGCATGCTACCATGATTCTACCTATCGAGGTGTTCGTTGCTTCATCTATGGGTTGAGGTTGAAGTTTTGATAGACTAAGTCTATGGCTTCAACATGCATGTCTTTCCCAAATGTTGTTGATCAAGCCTGTACTATAGAAGAGATTTTTCACGACTACCAAGGGGGCTGTGATAAGAGGATTTGCCACCAGAGAGGTATATTGTTTATCATTTTGGGGGTAGGATTCTTATGATAGGCCTCGCTAGTGCTACTAGCACCAGGGTTAGTCTTGATAGCTTGTTCAGGAAACAGTCCATATCTAGAGGGTGAGCAATAGTCGGGGTGGTTCTGGTACAAGTAATAGTTTGAGAGATTTGCATTTGTGTTATTCGAGTTGTGGTGGGTGATCATCTTAGGGACATCCTTCTTAGAGTTGCTTTCACTATGGTGAGCTTGACCATTGGTCTAGAAAGTATCACTGGTGAGGGATTATTGCACCTTCCTCACAAATAGCTTAACCAGTTTCAACAGTAACACCTCTGGCTAAAGGCGGTGTTGAAGGTCAAGATTGTCATAGTTGTCCATCAGGGATACGAATAGGGCCCCGAGAAAGTAGGTCAAATAATTAGTTCATAGGTAGATATGACCACCTTAATGTGACTCCAGTTAGGGCGGAGGCTAAGGCATCAAGTGTTATCATCACAAGTACAATTCTTATATGTCATCATCCAACCTCGACTTTATTTTATTCGAGTTCTACATATTCTCATTTTTCTATTTATTATACTTATCTCTGGGTTTTTCTTCTGAGACTCTTATCAATACTGTTATATGTTTTGACCCCATGGGTGAGTCTTTAGTAGTGAATCAAGAGTATATATCCTATTTGGTGACTATTCAGAGTTGTGGCACTCAGGATGACCTTGTTGTGTTGGATATGCTTGATCTTGATGTTATTATAGGCAGGGACTGCATATCCTCTAACCATGCGGTCTTAGATTGCTTCGCAAAGACCTTACCTTAGCTATGCCTTGTATCACTCCAGTCCTCGTTTAATAATATGCCAACTAGGGCCATTTCTTTTGTTGAGGCATAAAGGTTAGATTATAGAAGGTGCTAGCCTATATGGCTTATGTTCAAGATGTTAGGAGGAAAGGTCTCACAACTGATTTGATTCCCATTGTGCGTGAGTTTGTAGATTTCTTTCCTACCAATCTACCTAGCCTTCCTCCTGAATGTGATATTGATTTTTCCATTGATATTTATCGAGACACTTGTCCTATCTCTATTCCTCCTTACCGTATGGAACCTACTGAACTTAACGAGCTTAATGTTCAGCTTCAGTATATTTTGCATAAGGGATTCGTTCATTCAAGTGTTTCATCTTGGGTTGCCCTGGTTTTTTTTTGTAAATAAGAAGAATGGGTCTATGCCTATACGTATCGATTATTTGTAGTTGAACAAGATGACAGTGAAGAATAAGTACCTTATGCCTTTTATCGATGACTTGGTTGATCGACTTCAAGATGTTGTGGTGTTTTCTAAGATTGATTTTTGATATGGTTACCATGAACTAATGATTAGGGTGGGGGGCATTCCTAAGACAACCTTTAGGAGTTGTTACGACCATTATGAGTTCCTAATGATATCTTTTGGGTTGAGTAATGCATGACATTCATGGACTTGATGACATGTATTTTCAGGTAGTATATAGACTTCTTCGTCATTGTGTTCATTGATGATTTTCTTGTATACTCGCGGAGAAAGAAGGAACAAAAGCATCATTTGAGCAATGTGCTACAAACTTTGAGGGATCAATGAGTTTATATCAAATTCTCAAAGTATGAGTTCTGAATTGAGTTTGTAGAATTCTTGGGGCACGAGGTGTCCAAGGATGGAATTATGGTTGACCCGATGAAGATTGAGTCCATTCGTGATTGGGCTAGGCCCATCTCGGTTACTGAGATTTAGAGCTTCACTGGGTTAGCTGGCAACTACAAATAGTTTGTTAAGGGTTTCTCATCGATTGAAGCACCTTTGACTTGGTTGACTCGTCTTGATGTTCCTTTTGGGGTGGTCAGATCAGTATGAGTGATACACCCAAATAAGACCTCCTTAAATAAGTATAACTTGGCCATTATCAAATATAGAATCCAATATTGTTGGGGTTGAATCCCACAGGGAACAAGGCAAGAACTATGTCATATGGGATTATTTACTATTAGTTTTTTTTTAATTTCTAAAGGAATGGGGAAACGTTGGGAGAATTTGGGGAGCTTTGTAGTATCAATTTGAACTTGTACCTTTCAACAGTATTACTTAAACAGATAATTTATTGAGAGAAAAATCAGGATTGTATTCACCAAGACTGTTTGCCTTAATTCGGGTTAATAAAAAATTTAACTTTGTAAAGCTAGTATACAAGTATATCCAACGCATGGTACATTTAACGTTCTCAGTCATGTCAAATGCATGTTGTTTACACCCCTCTTTATTCAAATAAGTAGAAACATCGTGGTGACTAAAAAAATAATCACTTAATTCAATTTTAAAAGAATTTTAAGAATTTCAAAAGAGTCGACATAAAGTGACACCTGAAGTTGTCCCGAATTTTCAAAAAGACACCTTAACTATGCAAGCATCTTATTACCCCCCTAAACATTCTTGAACTGATATTATTACATCATTTTTTTGTCCACCTGGCATAGAGAGTGTATGCAATCTCTTAAAGAGCGTGAACAAACTTAAAAAATGTATATGATTTTATTTTTACAAGTATTTTGCTATAAAATATATTTTCTTGTTTTTATTATTATTTTAAATTTTTTTCCTTATTATTGTTTCTTAGTTCCTCTTCAAAAATTCATTGTCATCCCCATTGAAGCTTCTCACTTTCAATGTCACTTTTTACCATAACTCCACCTCCCTTTATTTTACTGCTATTAGTTTAACTCTCTTCAATTCTAAAATTATATTTAAATATTTTTTTTACATTTCAAATAATTTGATAAACCCATTAGATTTCAATGTGATTAGCAGGTATCATTTAGTTTTTTTTTATCCGAATTTTAAATTTCGGGGAATTCATTGATTTTTTAAAAATTATCATTTTCAATTTTGAAGTTATATGAAAAGGAGATAAATTAAATAATGATAGCTTCAATTTTTTTATTTTTCTTAGAAAAATAATTAGTTTTATTATCAATAACTCAACAAAGTCTAGAAAATAGTAAAGAAAAAGAGAATAAAAAAAATGAAGGAGGGGCTCAACTTGACGTAGGGGTAGGGTGAGGGTGGGAGGTGAAGAAGAAGAAAGAAAGAAAGAAAATGGATGGAGGGGTAGCTTGAAAGTGAAGGTGGAAGTTGAAACACTATTTAAAATGAAATTAAAATTAAAATAAGTCAAAAAGTAAGAGAGAGAGAGAGAAACAAAAAAAGATAAAGAAAAACTTAGAATGAAAAAGAAGATTATATTTCAAATAAATTAACACGTGTCACATAATGATTGGTGTGTGATAACACTTGTTTTATAAAATCTGGGATTGGTCGAAAAATGATGTAATAATATAAATTCGAAATTGTTTAGGGGGTAATAGGACACCCACATAGTTAAGGTATCTTTTTGAAAATCTGAGACAACTTAAGGTGTCACTTTATGTCTTTTCTCTAACTTAAAAGAATGTCTACGAAACCAATAGATTTTAGGTAAGGGTTGATGAGTCAAGTAGTTCGACTCATTTAGGGCTAAATATTAAAAGTTTTAGTGTCCTATTGGCCTATTTAATGTATGCTCTAAACTTATGTTAAAATGCTAATTTGCAACAATGAAGGCAAAAGAGCAAGGCAATGGCGTTGCCGGACAAAAAAGAGCAAAAAAACTGAAGAAAAGCAAGGTTGGTATTCGCCTCTGTGAGTCGCCTAGTGGACATTCAGCTCGCCAAAAGTTCCAGCAGGCCAGCCCATCGACAAGATCAACTCGACAAACAAATTGATGGTTCGGCGAAGCGCCAAATGGATCGGCGATGTCGACTTTGATCGCCTAAAATTACAGCAGAGAGGTGGTGAAAAGACAAGCCAAGAAGGCGATAGAAAGAAGCATTCGACACATCACCGACCAGGTTGGCGAAGCCCGACTTATTTCGCCAAGTCACTCCGAAGTTAAAATTTGGAACGTATAAATGTAATTTTCGATAGAAGAAAAGGAGTTCCCACATTGTCCAGTTCTGGGATTTTGATGCTAAACATTCTTAACATTGTTCTTACACTTTTTGAGTAGAGATTGAGGTTATGTTTGATTTTGAGGTTCAATTTGAGCATTTGGAGACTTATGGATTGTTGCCCAAGTTGATGAAAGACATAGTTGGTAACAATTTCTTGTTCTTTATTATGTTTGGCTAAAACCCCCATTCTTGGGGGTATGATTATGTAATTGAATGTTTCAATTAGCTTATGGTGTTAGTATTTACAAATTTTATTGTTGATTTGAAGTGGGTTCAATTAATAGTTTGAGTTTTCATTGATGAATTGTAGTTGCAAATACAATTTTAGTTTAGCATTCTAAGCTTGCTTGAGAAAGAAGTATTAGAGTTAAACTATTAGTTGATGATTGTAGTGATTGGGTTATTGTAGACTTAGCTTGAGAAAGTGGGTCTAAATCCGATCCTACTAATCTAGCTTGAAAAAGTAGATTGATTGAGGTATTGGGCTGCTTGTATGTGTTGTGCTTGTCGATGTTTGAGAGAACTCGCTTTATTTATGATAGTTGATTGAGAAATAGCTATTGAAACTAAGGCCTAGCCTACCCACTGAAGTTCAACAACTTTTAGTAAATAATAATCACCCATTTAGCGAAATTGACATTCAATTTATCACACTCCCAAGAAACCCTCTGTACTTTTTTACTCCCGGTTATTTGTAGTTATTAAGTTTTCACCCAAATCCCCCTATTTGACATTGATTCTCAGCCACCTGTAATTTACTTTATTTGTTGCAAAAATGTCTACATTTACAAATGATTAGAACACCATTTTACTTCGTAATCGAATTCTTTATCGTATCACTCCCTGTGGGTTCGACCTCAACTCTTAGTTGGGTTTATACTTGTTAGCGACCGTCTACACTTAGAATCAGATGAAGTGTAGTTGAGCGTTATCAAGGGTTAGAGTTATTCCGAAGGGAAGGTTTTAGGCATCCTTCGAAATCCACAACTGTGCATCCTGACTAAATTCATTTTTTTCAAATTTAGGAGGAGATAAAAATAATATACAAGTATAATAAACATGTGATATATACAAACAATAAAGTAAAAAGATAACGCAAGAAACGACCTAATATTTGTCTATCGTTAACAATATATACACAATAATGATTAAAAAAAATAATTCGAACTCCATTCGATTATCTTCGATGGGAAGCGACTCCGGGGTACCTATAAACACACTTAGTAAAAGTGTTAGTGATAAATTAATATAAATAAAAATAAATGAAATAAATAATAACTTAAAACAAAAATCCATCTTATATACATGGGAGGTCTTGGAAATCGACGGTAATTTCTTCATTGGCCAATTTTAACATACAAAAATATGAACTTAACTAAATTTCCGTCTTTTGACATTGGGGAGGCTTCCAAAATCAATGGATATATTTTTTTTCATTGGCCAATTTTAAAAAATAATATAAACACAAAATCCTATGAAACTAATAATAATAATCATAACAATAATAAAAGTAACAATCCGCAAACATCAACTCAAACCATAATAACATACAACTATTCAATATTATTTCGACCAAAATAATTGATAAAATAACAATTTAAAACAAGCAACAAAAGGATCGAAAAAACAAATAAAGCGTGCAATCAACCTAAACAAAAATCAACAATATAAAAAAAGGAAAAAAAAAGATAAACTTGGCAGTAACATCTGGAAACAAGAAAAAAATAAAGTAAAATAAAAAGCAATCATGGATGCAAACAACACAATAAGCACTAGATATACTCTATTAGAAGTAAATAAAATCCATATAAAAGAAGATGGAACAAACGACATCGATCGGTAACGATAGAAACCCGATGAAATAAAACAAAAACAAAGAAAATCAAGTAACTTTATTTCAACCACTAAGTCAAAACAGTGATGTTCAACAGAGAAGACAAAGATTTCACCAGAAAATGACAATGGCCGGAGTTTGAACCCCTTCGGCTAGATCTAAAATGCGCAAACCTTAACAAAGTAAAAAAAAAATAAGATAAAGGACTACCTATTTGCAGAGTTGGAGTTGTTATATTGCTCGTTTGAGCAGCTATTTGAGATGTGTTCCAATGTGGGTCTGGTTCAGTGAAGTGGTGGTTATTCACCGGATGTTTGGAGTTGCTGGTGTTCGCCTTAGCTATGAGCTCGTTGGAGTTGTTTTGGTCGAAGCGTGGAGCTCCCTGGAACACCTTCCAAAGAAAGCAAACAACAAATCAAAAAGGGGAAAGGGGAAGGAAGATGTATATCTGGGTAGTTGTTTCCATTTTACTCCGGTTCATCGGAGTTTGAAACTCCTTGTCAGAGCTGCTACCAGTGTTCACGTGATCTGGTGAGTTTTGGAGGTGTTTGGGCAGCTAGTTTCACCGGTGGGTTTAGGGATTATTTTGTTGAGCTCGTGGTGGTGTTCACTGGGGTTTTTTTGGATCGGCGTGTTGGCAGTGGATAGTGATGAAGTGGAAGGACGGTCGAAACTATTAGATCGAGAAAGATTTTGATGATTGACAAATAGGGGACCAAATGAAAGGAACAGGTTGCGCCGACATATTCCGACCAAATCCGACTGGAATAAGGAGAACGTCAACCACGTGAATTAGAAGTTATAAAATAGTGGAGGGTTGCTTTTTATATAAGAAACCAGTACAAAAAGTTTTATTTTACAAAGGAGTCCTACAAGGAAAAGGAAGCGCATAATGAATAACCCAGTTAAAATAGGATGCCTAGTCCTACAAGAAGTAGGAACCACTACAAAAGTAATTGAGTTCCAATTGAAGAAGGAAAGATACTTGATTGATAATTAAGGAAAAATTTCTCCAAAGAAACCTGCGCGCTTAATCAGAGAGTTACAAGAAGAATACAATCAAATAGAAGGAGTTCATTATTGAGTGATTTCTGATTACGAGGTGCAGCCAGCGCAAGGAAACAAGAATTGAAGAACCTGATTCATATGCTTATGTTTTATAGTTCTTAAGTCAAGTTTGCTTGTATTGAGTTTTTATCGAGTTGTATCTTTATTTCTTTCTAGATCTAGTGAAGTATAAACTGGAGTAGGAATAGAGTCTTAAAGTTTGGGCAACTTAAAGACTTTGGAACATAAATCTTGGAGGTTTGTATTGGAATTTAGGAATTAGAGTTAGTGCCTAGGATTGAAAGAGTTGTAATACGAATTCATAGGTTGAAGTGAGATCTACGATCTAGTTGGTTGTTGGCATCTAGAAATTAAAGTTTATAATTCCTTAGGTTACATAGAGTTGTAATATTTTGTTGAGGCTCAGAGTTTAATGAAGTGGAGTTAAATCCTATAGAGGTGTAGGACGTGGTTTTTTTAACCCTTTTATGAGCAGGGTTTTTCGCGATAAAATATTGTGTCATTACTTTATTTGCTTTACATAACGTAATTGTTGTAATCTGCAAAGGAACAAATTAAATATACATGTTCCTTTGGCAAATCTAGAGGTCAGTATTCCAATAATTGGTATCAGAGCAGGTTATCTTAGTAGAGTCTAATAATTAAAGATAAGATCACTGTGAATTTTGTACCTCCTCTTGGACACAGGGAAGGTCAACACATAAACAAGCCACCACTTTTCAATGGATATTACTACGCATGATGGAAGGCAGGAATGTATGATTTTCTACAAGCCAAGGACTATGAATTATGGATGAGAGTTACTAGTGGTCCTCTTATTCCTATGATGAAGTTTGCTGAAGGGAAAGTCATTCCAAAGCCCAAGGCTCAATATGGAGAAGCCAATTATAGAATCTTCGCAAAGAATGCTAAAGCTAAGTGCATCCTTGTATGTGGTCTTGGACCTGATGAATTCAATCGCATCTCTGGTTGTACTACACTGAAAAAAATTTGGGACACACTGGTCAATGCACATGAAGGAACCCCAAGTAAGAAAATTTAGAATTACTAAACTATGCAATAAATATGAAGCATTTAAGATGGAGAGTGGTGAATCACTTCAAGATATGATTACTAGATTCACCAGTATTGTGAATGAACTGGTATCTTTGGGAAAAATTTACACTACTGAGTAACTTGTTGATAAAGTACTGAGAACTCTACCTAAGTCGTGGGAGATCAAGGTCACGGCAATTAGAGAGGCAAAGGATTTGACAACCCAAAGTTTGGATGAACTTGTAGGAAATCTAAAGACTTACGAGATGAATGTTGATAACACAAAAATGAATGAAAGAAGCAAGGATCTGATTTTTTCTTTCAAAGAAACTGAAAGTAATGAATCTGATTTAGATGATGACGGAATAGTTTTGATTTGCAAAAACTTCAAAAAGCTCTTCAAGAAAGGTGGAAACTATGAGAAAAAACTACCCCCAAGCAAAGAAAAAGAATCTGGAAACACTATGTATGTTGCTTGGGGAACAGGTTCAGACAAATCAAATGAAGATGATGCAGAAGATATTGCTTTGATCGCCATGGAAGACTCTGAAGCACACTCTGAATTAGACACTGAGAAAAGATAGGTAAATCTTCTTGACCTTAAAAATAAACTAAAATTTTCTTCAAAGAAAAAAATTATCTTCCCTTATTTTAAATCTCATAGATAATTGTCAAGAGTTGAATGAAAATAGAGATCGGTTATTGACTTCCTTGACCAGTTTGAAATTTGAATATACTGATCTTGAAAAAATTAATTTTGATCTCAAGAAACAAAATCAATTCCTAAAGGAACAGGTACAACTACTTGATTCCTGCATTTAGCTCTCAAATCTGAAATTTTGAAACAAAGTATTACTGGGAATGGGAAAGGCAAAATTAGTGGTGACCAAATCAGATGTGACCAAGATCTAAAGAGGTTTAAAGATGAACTATTTTTTTGAAAGGGAAAAATCTAGAGGAATAAATCTTGCCTTGGCTAGAACTAAGTTTGAGCTTGAGAGGGCAAACAAATGGATTCAATCCTCAATGATTATGACTCAGCTCAGTAGTAGAACACATAACGCTAAAGCTGGAATAAGTTTTGTTAAAGAAGTTTTTAAGAAAACCTCTTATTTGTGCACACATTGTGGTAGTATTGGTCACTCAAGGGGTACTTGTCCAATAGTTATAGCTCACATGAATAAAAATTTCAAAGTTGCCTCAAATAGTCAAGTCAACCCAGTTAAAAGAAAGGAATCACATCAAAGGAACAGGTTGGGGCAAAAAAAAATCTAAAAATGTTTTACCAATATGGATCAATAGAGATCTCATTCATCCTTTTTTTAATACGAAGGACTCAAGCTAGTCTGGGTTCCTAAACCTAACCTTTAAATTTGCAGGAGAAGTGAGAAGAAGCAAGCAACAGTCGTATATGAAAACTTGTTGCTCAAGATACATGATTGAAACTAGGAGAAATTCCTCTCACTTGCATAAGAAAAGGATGGAACAATAGCTTTTGTTGGTGAAAAAAATTTAAAAAATTGGTCAAATCAAAGAAGTTCAAAAATTTGGGCAAGACTAAAGAACACAAAATTGAAAGAAGGTATCGTGTTGAGGAATGAACCAAAATCCACTTACAACTTTGTAATACGAGAAACAAGCCTAAAGGATGATGATGAGTTGTCAAGGATCTATGAACCAATTATGAAGAAACATGTGAAAGAAACAGGTCCAACCTGTGCAGTATCTGACAATCACGAACATGAAAAATCATATAAGACACACTCAAATGAGCATAGTGTCGAAACTGCGAGTCCATCAATTAAGAAGGATGATCAACCTAGAAAAACACTTTTAAAGGAACAATTTGGAACTTGGGGATGATTAAGATCACATGAGTATCCCTTAATGGCTAATGAACATTGCGCATACTGTCCTCTAATTTTGAATTTTATGCTCAGTCTTGTACATTAAGTTGTATGTCTCTATACCACTTTTAAAGTCAAGATACGCATGCACTATAACATTGTATTTGTCTCTATCACAGAAGAGAGACTTCGTAAAATTGGAACAAAATTCAGCATTATCTAGAGATGTAAGGTATTTGTACTACAATTTCTCATATTAACTATAAAATCAATGCAGTTGAACATGTTCCTTCCACTTGTCCCAAAAGATACATTCATGTCCTTTGCTCTATTGTCTACATTCTCTAAAAATGCAAAAAGATTCCATCAATCACGATTTCTTGTGATAAATATACCAGCGTGACTAACCATATCTCTACCCAATAATTATCTCATTGAAGTCCTATTTAAAGCCTTCTCCTAGTTCGACTCTGAAACTCAAATCATTCTCTTTCATAAACTTCTTAACCAAGAAATCCTTTTTTTCAAAAGTAAATAAATTGTGGAATAAGTGTTCTTCAAGAAACAGGTATGTGCTTGATCAATTACAATTTATGTTTCTTAATGATACTCTTGGAGATTCTCAGTTTAATGGTTTATCTGATGATATAATTGGGATGGCTTTGGTGGATGACACCTCTACTTTGATGTCTTATGAATTAGAGATTGTGGTATAGAAATAAGTAGTGTTGGTTCTTAGGGGAAATCTGTATTGGGTGTGTCTACAAATAATGAGGAAGTCATGGAGAATGAACCTTGTGAGGGGGGACACTTTGGTGATCCTACAATTGAACAAAGTTCAATTACTAGGCTCAACTTGGGTGCATCTACTGAGGGGGAATCTATGGGAGACCCCTCTGTCGAACCTAGTTCTTTTATTGGGCTCCATACAAACAAGGGTCTAGGGCTGAAGTCAAAAATAATTATAGTTGGTGATGCATCTGATAGTACCACATCTAGGTAACAGATTGGGAAAACACGTTTCTCTGCAAAGAATGATGCTAAATATAATTTGTTCCTCTTATTGATCCTATTTGTTCATTATAGATATGGAGATTATGGGGTTGAAAAAAAAGGGGTAAAGTTATATCTCCTTCAAAATGATCAAAGAAACAAGTCAAGAAATATGCTCCTCCCAAGATTATGCCGAGTCAAAACTAGTCAATAAGACTATTGATAGTAAATGGGATGATTATGCATTGCCTTCCTCTGAATCTCTTAGATAAGAAGACACTCTTGATGTTTGTACAAGTAAGGTTGTGAACTTTGGGAAACAGATAGTGCTCTAAGGCAAGGTGATTACTGATTTTGGGGGTTAGAGATGAGAGAACTATTGTTTCTCCTAAGGGCACAGGGTAAGGTTGTGAACTTTGGGAAACAGATAGTGCTCTAAGGCAAGGTGATTACTGATTTTGGGGGTTAGAGATGAGAGAACTATTGTTTCTCCTAAGGGCACAGGGTTGGTCAAACCAGTTCCTTCTAGGTGATACAAGATGAAAAAAAAAAGCCTTTAAGAAATAACTAGCGAAACTTTCTACAGTTTGGACGTCCGGTCTGTAGGAATTTCTAAAAACCATTGTAGTCAACCGTAGAAAAGCTCACAAGCCTTTAACTTAGACCAACTTTTGACAGAACCTTTCTACATATCATAGGTCTTCCTGTGGTCTATAGACACTAACCGTAGAAGATAACTTTGGCGTAAAATTTCACTAAGTCTGGGACCTACCTATGAGACCCATGTACGATTCATAGACATTTGACAGACCGTCCTTGTCACTCATAGAAAAGTTTAGTTATTTTTTCAAAATTTATTTACTCTTTTTCTACGGAACTAATGTACGACTTGTAGAAAGTTCTACAAACCATAAACTAGTCTCATAGACCTGAACCAGTAGCTACAATTTATCCAACCTTTTCCCTTTCTAAATTTTTTTGTGTTACACCGTAGAACCAACTTTAGAGACCCAAATTTCACCTTTCATCCCACGAGACCTTTCTACGGTCCATCAAAGTGTCTATGGTCTGTAGACCCTATCCGTAGAACTGAACTTTCAGTCCTTAATACTTAACCAAGTTTGGATCTTTCTAAGAAACCTTCATATGATCCGTAGAACTAACTAAGACTCGTCAAAGCCATTCGTAGATATGGAGTCCTAAATCAAATGTTGGATCAATCCTACGAGTGTTATCTAAGGATCATCAAAACTTCAGCATCTCATCTTGTCAAGTCGTAGATTCAACCTTCAAAAACTTAATTTCTCAAATCTCAACATTGGGTCTACATTTTCCTTTTTGTGGCATGTAGAAATTCTTATGGTCCATAGGTTGGACTAGTAGAACCAGCCTGAGACATATTTTCTACATTTTTCTTTCTTTTTGACTTTCGAATTTCTGAGGTGTTACAGATTCAAGGGCTTTGGAATTTCTTCTTGAATCATTGATGAACTTGAACTGTGTTTTGTGGATTTGATGAACTTAATATGGACTTGAACTTGATTATATTGATCTTTGATTAAAGGGCTTTGGAGCTTGTTCTTGAATATTTGATGAACTAGAGCTTGAACTTTATCTTGTTCTTGACTTTTACTTGAATTCAAGGGCTTCGAACGTGATCTTGAGTCTTGTAATTTTGATCTTGATTTTATACTTTGATTCAAGGGCTTTGAGCTTAATCTTGACTATTGTAGTCTTGATCTTGATTTGTGGAATTGATGAACTTGATATGGACTTGAACTTCATGATCTTGATCTTGAATTTAAGGGCTTTGGAGCTTGTTCTTGAATCTTTGATGACATTGAACTTAAAATTTATCTAGATCTTGACTTTTAATTGAATTCAATGGATCTTGCTTGTCTTGAATCCAGTGGTCTTGATTTTGATCATTCTTGAAGTTGACTACTTGAATTCTTAAACATGTAACCTATAGATAAATCTATGGGTTTTGATCCACGAGCTCTCTTTGGCTTATTGTTAGAATTCTTGGTCCATTTTCTAAATTATGAGGACCCTATTTATAGTTTTAAAATAGAGAAGTTGTGAGAGGAACATGTTTACCTTCGGCTAATCAGAATTAAGTGACATGGTATATAGGTTCTAGGAAGCGGGCTTGTCATTTTTACACATGGAATGATCTTATTGGCTTTTTTTTTACTTGGTATGCCACATCATTTGCCATGTGGCACCAAAATGGGCCTCTAGGATTAGATGACATTGGACTTAGCAGACTAGACTTTTCCATTGTAGCCTAAATCAATTAATTTGGACTTTAATTAAATCCATATTTATTGGATAAGTAATTAACCTAATTATATGAATCTATAATATTTATTTGGATTAATATATTCATGAATTAAATATATTCCAAATTATTTTATAAATTGATATTTAATAAATTTTAAATGATTACACATGTGTTTCTAAATGAATTTCGAACCCCCATTGAGGTATTTTCTCAACTTGAAGTTGAGGTGATACAGCTCATGCTGGTGCCACCAGCTTTGCACAGCGCAATCGCGAGCATTGAGTCAATTTTGCAGGAACCATTGAAAGTAGTCAGCATGATCGCGAGCTTGGCACTGCTACCGTGAAGACAAACTTCCCTAGTCAACACGATCGGGACCCCTGACCATCACGATCTTGATAATGGGTCAATGGACCTAGTCAACTTTAAGTGAGTCGCGGTGAATACCTTGTGTCTCGCAATGATGATGAATATTTTTGTTTAGTTAAATCAGATCTTCACGAATTTAGTATGATTAATTTAAAAATACCAAGTTCCTTAGGCGATGTGGAGTTTATTCTTGGAAAAAAAATTAGTTGGAAATTGTTGAGTTGTGTTGGTTGAATTCGTTGGCTCCTCTTGGAGTAGATAAAAATTCTATTAACTTAGTAATTTCATCAAATTCCCTCTCTAAATTAACATTTTTATTCTCTTAAGCATAAATATTGGTGGGGTTGTTTTGGGATTAATGGATACTCATATTGTGCCAATTTTTGGGGCATAAGCTGCTATATGCAACCTTATCATGAAGTCAATTTTTTTACTCCATATGTAGGTCCCACGATTGTGTTTTTAGGTCAATGTTATGTTTTCAAATTCCCATATTTATATTGATATTAGTTTTCTTGTTTAACGTTCCCGTCATGTTTTATATAGTGTGGCATCATTCAGAGACTCTTCAGAAGGGAAAAGTACTCGAGTAGAGGTTCGAGTGTGGGTTTGGCCTTACGGTAGGTTATGGTTTCTCTCTTTAAACTTGGCTTAGTTGGTTTATATGTATTGTGTTGTAACGATCATTAGGAAGGCTTAAAATAAGACTTTAGGCTTTCTTGATCCTTAGTCGATAATTTTGGTTAAGTTTGGGTTATGTAGTTTAGTGTTTAGCCAATAAGCCTTAGTTTAGGTTATTTCTTAACCTTGGTTGTCATTGTAGATTCTTAGTATGCTCCTAGGTGGCATGAAACTTTGTGTGTGTTGGTTGATTTAGGGATTTGTATGCCCTTTCTTGTCATTTTTGAGCTTGATTGCTTTATTTATTGTATTGTTTTGGACTTGAGGCCATGGACTTGGACTAGCAGGAGTTCTAGGTCAGTACAATTTTTTTTATGTTTACCCGGTTATGTGTGTGAGATGACTGTGTTTAGGGAATGCATGTTCATGACTCATACTGTTGGCATATTGCATCTTGATTTAAGAAAAAAGGACGTCTTAGGGGCAGTTAACTAGTTTTACTGTGTTTTGTAAGCTCCAAGGGATAAGGATTTATGCTTTATTCATGACACTTTGGGGTTTCGGAAGGAAATGCATCATTTTTGAAAGCTTTATGCATTTATCGATAAGCTCCAGTGTCCCGACAATTGATTTTGGTTTTTTCTTTTATTACATTTGAGCTGAGGGGGGTTTTGTAGTCATCTCAGGGGGTCCAAGGGTCATACAATGAGATAATTCTGGAACTACTTACTTTAATCATTCATTATCCACATTTGCATTGCATCTCACTTTATGAATGTTTGTGTCTGATTGATAAGCTTGTATAGCTATAATTATTGTTGTTTTTTTTCTGTCAGTTGGGTTTGATTACATTTAGCCTTATATCACTCACCCTTTTGTACTATTGTGCTTCTTATTTATATATATGATATTTTTTAGCTTGGTCGGCCTACGATGCGTACTTAGTACCCCATGTTTTGGTACTCAAACTACATTTCTGAATCATTTTCTGATGCAACTCCTAATTCAAGCCACCCTGTAACACCTCAGATTCAAAAGAGTAGAAAATTAGCTTTTCTGTAGGATTTGGTGTCAGTTCGACGAAGCAACCTACTTCCCATGGATTCATTCATGGTCCGTAGGTCAGGTCTGTGGATGGCTAGCCCAGGTTCCTAAACATGTCAAGTTTCACTACTTTTAAACGATTCACCAGGACAGTTCGTCGTCTAATGCACAAGCCGTAGATAGGTCTCGTAGGTGAGTCCTAAACTTAGTTGAATTCAGAATTAAAATGTTGGGACCTACGGCAGTGGTCCACGATCCATCGTTGGATCCATAGGCAATAGGTGGGCAACGACAATCAAAGCCCCAAATTCTAACCTCTAATCTCAAACGACGCCTGACCAGGATGCCCTGTGGTCTGACCAACGGACCATCAGTCTGGCTGTCGATGGGTGCTGCCAGTTATTTTCTTAAGGGCTTTTGGTTTTTTCCTAAGTATCTAGCATAATACTATGTTATTTTTTCCTTCACCTAAATCACTATATAAGTACTTTTTACCCTTAAATCACCCAAACTCAATTCATTCTCTTAAATTCTCAAAAGAAGATCAAGATCCTCCTCTCAAATATTTATCTCTCTAGAAGTTGAAGAACAAAGCTAGGGTTTCAAGATCAAGCCTCCTAATCCTCCATTGTCTCAAAGATTTTGGCATCAAGGTATGATTGTTTTCATCCATGGAGCCATTTCCTCTGTGGAGTTCCCAAATTCTCCAATTTTGTAAAGTTAGATTCCCCAATCAGCTAGGGTTTTTTTCAATTGCCATGGATTCTTTCTAATGTTGGTTCAATTGAATGTTTTATGACTTTTTATGCATGAATTGAAGTAATTGTATGTTTTTAAGATGAATCCATGTGAACCCATGCATAACCCATGTTTTCTAAGCTATGGTGATATAATGTGGGTCTTAAACTATGAAAGATCAATTTATGAAAATATGCATGTCTTCTCTTTATGTAATAGATGTAAATGAATTTGAAGATGCATTGACTTTGAAAATATGATGAAGCCTATGAATTCTTGAATAGAATGCATGCTCATGAAAATATGTTTATGACTCAAGTAAGCTTATAGATGAGAGTGTCTATATGTTCTATGAAGTTTGGCCACATGACATGAATGACATCCAGATTTTCCATCAATACTTTTTGGGCTATTTTCCTAAATTAGGTCTTGATTAGTATGGTATCCGGATTTTCCATCAATGATTATAGGCCACGATTTCAGAACTATTTCCATTAGTATTAGGGGCATCTCTAGCATAAAGTGAATGACTATGGGCCTTAAAAGTTATTATGAAAAGATAATGGACGGTCAAAGGTTTTATCAAGAATGGTATAAGGAGCTATCCTATGATAAGACAAGTGGCGACTACCGATGGCTTTTAAAGATAAAACAAGTTAAGATTAATAACTAATCTGTGGGATTTATTTTTAGCACTGATTGTCTAGATAGACATTAGCTAGTTCTATTAGTAGAAGATTGAAGATTGGTGAGTCCTTATGTTCCAAGGACCAAGCCTTTACTTCATTATGTCTTTACTTTCAGTTTTGGAACTTAATGTACGGACTACACGCTGATCATTTCTTATGTACTTGATGGCTTTGGGACAATGTTTAGACTTCCACTTTTCTTTATAAAACTTTATATGTTGAAATTCTCTTTTAAAATCTTTTGATTTTATATTATCTTGTATGATGTATGCTAAGTGGCTTGTATAGGGCCTCTCGGGGTCTTGTACGTTATGTCACGTCTAGGGTGTACTTTGGGTCGTGACAAACTTGGTAATCAGAGCACAAGGTTAGAAAGGTCCTAGGATGTCTCATAAGCCACGTCGAGTAGAGTCTTGTTCATGAGTGTGATGCACGCCACCTTTATGAATGACAGGCTATAAGATGTTTAGGAAGTTTCACTTCTTTCATTACTCTAAAGTCATGTAATAGAGTGTAACTTTAGGTGTCTTTCTCTCCTAACCCCTATTTATGCTTTTTAAAATATGCCTCCAAAAAGGAATCTCGTGAGAAGGAATAGGAATAGTCATGAAAATGTGAGACAAGAGGTTCCTCGTCGACCCTTTGGTCGAGAAAGTGACTAATGATGAGATTCGAGCTGTATTTCATGCATTGGACCAAGCTATGATGGCCCAAGAAAATAGAGAGGTTGTGGCTCTCGTGAACCCAAGGGTGGGCACGACAACAACAAGGGTTAGGGACTTTATTAGAATGAATCCTCTGGAATTTCATGGGTCTAACATTGAGGAATATCCTCAACAGTTCATTGATGAGGTGTATAAGGTGTTGATTATAATGGGAGTTACGCCTATAGAAAAGGTGGAATTGGACGCTTATCAACTTAAGGGTGTTGCTCAAGTTTGGTTCAACCAATTGAAAGAAGATAGGGTGGTAAATAAGGGTCCTCTTGATTGGGAGAATTTTAAGGTTGCTTTTCTTGATAGGTTCTTTCCCCTGGAGATGAGAGAGGCAAAGGCACTTGAGTTCATTAACCTTCGACAAGGAGATATGAGTATGAAGGAGTATTCATTGAAATTCACACAATTGTCACAATATTCTCCAACTATGGTTGCCGATCCAAGGGCAAGGATGAGTAAGTTTGTGTTGGGTGCTTCTGTCTTAATAGTCAAAGAATGCCTAACTGCCATGCTTGTTAAGGAGATGGATGTTTCCCATTTGATGGTTCATGCACAACAAATAGAAGAAGAAAAGTTGAAGGACAAACCTAGGGATTCAAAGAGGGCAAGAAGGGATGATAGTTAGTCGTCACATTCAAGGTTTGAAGGAGGTAATCGTTCCCAAGGGTAGTAGTTAGCAAATGTGGCCTTAGTGTCAGGAGTGTGGGAAAAGACATAAGGGTGAGTGTCTTGCCAGTTCAAACGCATGTTTTGGTTGTGGAAATATGGATCATTAAATAAGGAATTGTCCTACGATTTCTATGAATGAGGGAGATAATCGCCGACAAGCTCAACCCTACACTTCCTCAGGTCCTAGTGGTGGTCAGAAACAAGATAGGTTCTATGCTCTTCAAACTTGATAAGATCATGAGGGTTACCCAGATGCGGTAATTGGTATGTAAAGGTCTTTTAGCTTGTGGTTATGCATTGCTTGATTTTATTTTTTTGTTGGATATGGTTAGACTCTATGTATGAAGATTGTGTTTGGAGTAGTCCTTGAAAGCCATGTGGAAACTTCCCAAGTGTTAACTTATATCAATGATTTAGTGGCTGTTAAGACTTTGATGTTATGTTTGTGATTGAGGGAGATCAATTTGAAAAGACTAATGGGGTTTGCTCCCAAGGGGGAGATAGTGTACTTCATAGTTGGTACGTGAATAGAACAATGTTGGCTTTTGAAGAGTTCATTGTTATGGTTAGGTGGGTGAAAATTTTGGAGGCGATGTGGCTTCTTAGTATCCATATCTCTTTCATTTATCTTCGAGTCTAGCTTGAGGTCTTAGCGCCTCATGGTTCACTCCTTAGGACTCGTTTGTCTTCGTCTTCCTCATGATTCTTCATGCATGCATTCTCAAGAAAAAAAATTGATTTTCAAAAATATGATTTAGTTTAATTAGTTGATTTCTTCATGCTTATGTGTAATGAGTATGAGTTGCATATAGACCTTATGAAAAGATGTTTTGAATATGTTTTAGCTTGAAGTTGAAATTTCCTCCTAAGATATGTGCATTTATGTTATTGCATTCATGTTGGGCTGCTAGGTCTAGTTCCTATCTTCTTTATGATGTTTTAAATATGTTTTATCTTGGAGTCGAGGTTCCTCGTTGGCTATGTGCATTTTGATGAAGTTGAGTTAATGATTGGGTTGTTGGTTTCTGTCCTACTCATTTCGTTCTAGTTTGAGTTCCATTCAAGGATGAATGTTCTCAAGGAGGAGATTTTGTAACACCTCGGATTCGAAAGAGCAGAAATTCAGTTTTATTATCGAATTTAGTGCCAGTACCGACAGAGCAACCCACGACCCGTGGATTGACTCACGGTCCGTAAGTCTGCTCCTTGGATGGCTAGCCCAAGTTCCCAAAAATGTCAAGTTTTAGTACTTTCAACGGTTCACCAGGATGGTCTTTCGTCTAATGCACGAGACGTAGATAGGTCTCGTAGGCGAGCCATACTTAGTTGAATTCAGAATCAAAATTTTGGGACCTACAGCCGTGGTCTACGATTCATCGTTGGACCCATGGGCCGTATGTTGGCCCCATCGATCAGGGCCCCAATTTCCAACCTCCGGTCCCAAACAACGCCCGACCAGACTGGCCCGTGTTCTGACCAACAGACCGTCAGTCTAGCCATAGATGGATGCCGAAAGTTACTTTCTTCAGGGATTTTGGGTCTTTTCCTAATTATTCTAGCCTAATAATATGTATTTTTACCCTTCACCTAAACTCCTATATAAGTACTTTTACCCCCAAATCACCCAAACTAAATTTGTTCTCTTAAATTGTCAAAAGAAGATCAAGCTCCTCCTCTCAAATATTTTTCTCTCTAGAAGTTGAAGAACAAAGATAGGGTTTTAAGATAAAGCCTCCTAATCCTCCATTGCTTCCAAGATTTTGGCATCAAGGTATGATAGTTTTCATCCATGGATACCTTTCCTCCATGGAGTTCCCGAGTTCTCCAATTTTGTAAAGTTAGATTTCCCAATCAATTTTGGGTTTTGTTCAATTGTCATGGGTTCTTTCCCAAGTTAGTTCAATTGATTGTTTTATGACTTTTATGCATGAATTGAAGTAATTGTATGTTTTTAAGATGAATCCCCATGAACCTATGCATAACCCATGGTTTCTAAGCGATGGTGATATAATGTGGGTCTTGAAGTATGAAAGATAAATTTATGAAAATATGCATGTCTTCACTTTATGAAATAAATGTAAATGAATTTGAAGATGCATTGACTTTGAAAATATGATGAAACTTTGAATTATTGAAATTAATGCATGTTCATGAAAATATTTTTATGACTGAAGTAATCTTATAGATAAAAGTGTCTATATGTTCTATGAAGGTTGGCCACATGACATGAATGACATCGAGATTTTCCGTCAATGCTTTTCAGGATATTTTCCTAAATTAGGTTTTGATTAGAATAATATTCGGATATGCCATTGATAATGCTCAACTACACTTCATCCGGTTGCTAACAAGTATAAATCCAACTAAGAGTTGGGATCAATCCCAGAGGGAGTGATACAATAGAGAATTCGAACAAGAAGTAAAATGGTGTCCCAATTGTTTGTAGAGCTAACATACTCGTAACAATTAAAAAAATCACAAAGTTTCAATGATTAATATCAAATGGGGGGATTTGTATAACAAATCTACGACAACTAAAATGGGAAGTAAACAAATAGAGGTTAGTCCGTAAGAGTGTGATAAATTGAATGCTAAATTCGCGTAGCGGGTGGTTACTAGTTGCTCAAAGATGTTGAATCTCAATGGGTAGGCTAGGTTTTGAGTGCAATAGTCATTTCTCAATCAACTATTGCTTTTCAAGTAAGTTCTTTCGAACCTCATCAACCAAAAAACAACCCAATTCCTTTATTAATCCACTATTTCAAGCTAGATTTGTAAGAGTGCAATAAAACCCACTTTTTCAAGATAGATTCTTAAAGATGTAATTAATACAACTATCAACCAATAATTCCACTCTAATACCTCTTTCTCAAGTAAGTATAGAGTAATAAGCTAGAATTGCATTTGCAACTACAATTCCTCAATTAAAACATGAACAATTAATTAAACCCTGATGTAATTCTCAAAGGGGAATAACGGATAGATAGATAGATAGATAGGAAACAAAAAGCAACCGAAGGGTATATTAACCTTGCAACCAATGTTTCTAAGCAATGTTCAACACAAGCTTTACCAAGCTTAGCACTCATACAAGAGTTTTCAGTTTTCAATATATTCAAAGTAGTCTACCTAAAATGAACCCTAAACTAGCTATTTATAATTTTAGGCTATTGCATCATAAAAGGCCCAAAAGTGTCTCGAAATGAACAATAGGTGAGATAAGTTGGGCTTGCTTAGTGGACTCGGCGATGACGACCTCAAGGGAATTGGATTCACCTTGCAACCAACGTTTCTAAGCAATGTTCAACACAAGCTTTACCAAGCTCAGCACTCATACAAGAGTTTTCAGTTTTCAATATTCAAAGTAGTCTACCTAAAATGAACCCTAAACTAGCTATTTATAATTTTAGGCTATTGCATCATAAGAGGCCCAAAAGTGTCCCGAAATGAACAATAGGCTAGCTAAGTTGGGCTCGCCTAGTGGACTCGGCGAGTTACCGACTTGTTCGGTGATGGAACCTTCTCCCTTGGCAGCTTACTGTAAATTTTGGCAGTCTGGAATCATCGCCCAAGCCCTTTTGGCAAGTCGCTAACTAGGTCGGCGATAGGACTCTTCATTGGAAGCTCCCTATAACTTTCCACAGGCTGGGGGTCATCGCCCAAGACATTAGGTGATGTGCCAAATGGTTCTTGTTGCTCGCCTAAAGTAGCAGCTTCAATCTTTTTCCCTGCACTTCCCCAAGCAATCTTCCAAGCATGGGAATCTCTCCTTCAATACAAGCTCAAGAACCTCCATCCTTGTGAATAATCCTTCAATACTTTGAAGTTCCAAAACTTGGCTGTGAGTGAATGACCTTGAGGCAATATGAATTGCATCATTATCCCATTCTTGAAAAGGATTCGTCCTCGAATCCAAACATTAAAAAACCATAAGGAAAGCAAATAATAACAAGATTTTTAGGGCATGAGGGTTAGCATTAGCAATAACTATTATATCAACATGCCAAGGATGCGCTAATTTAACATATAACCAAGCATCAAAATGATCAACAAAGGGTTTGTAACCCATCAAAACAAGAGATACTTGGCTACTCAAGAAACTTTGACTAAGGGTTAAAGTGACGGAACCAATACACTTAAGCAACCACACATATAAACCCTCATTGGTTCCACATTCCAATAAGCACAATTCCCCTTGTAAGACAAGTAGCACATGAATATTCTCATACCTAAGTGCAAAGGAATAAACAATGTTAACATAAATTAAGACTCCATCCAACGCACTAGCTAACTTCAAGAATGGAATTATTCCCAATTCATGAGCGGGGTCAAGTACAAAAGTATTCCCCACACAAGTTGGAAAATATACCTCATTCAAGAACATAGGATCAAGTAATAACACCAAGCAAGAATCATATGAATTAAATAAAGTGTTACTACCATACTCATCACAAATTAGACCATCACCAGGGTCAAATGAGAAGGGATTATCTAGCATCGAGTGAAGGAGATTCCAATTTTCCCTATTGATACTACTATTATCATAAAATAAGCTACCCACACAAGCATGAGTATCATTATATGCATATAGATAATAGAGAAAGTTGTTATGCACACTAGGGACATCTAAGGTGTTCCTATATGTAAGATCACAACTAAGTTCAAGGATCCTAGCACTCATTACATCACAAGAAGGAACACACAAAGACATCATGGCTAATTTGCGATAAACTTCACCTTCTCTTAACAAATAACTCCTACCCCCATAAGATGCACAATCAACAAGATCATACTTAAAGCAAGAGTAAAGAAAGGGGTTTAGGAAACTAGCCTTCCCCATACACAATGTAGGCTCCTCAAGTGGATAGTAAACCCTCAAGAAGGACTTTCCATCATAGGGAAAGGTGTCAACAGATCCATCCAAATGATGTCTGTTATCTTGACCAAGCATCACTACACAAGTGCCATAATTCAACTCATTACCAGGGTTAAATGGAAAGTAAATCCATGAATATGTATCAAGTACACCCTTTTTTATCCAATTGACACTCTTATCTTCTAAAAACATACTCCACTCGAAAGTGTGAGCATCATCATATGTAAACAGGTAATAGAGAAAGGTGTCTCGCAAATCAACTTCCTCTACGGTGTTTTCATAGGTATGACTACTAATAGGCTCAAAATCATTGGTCATACCATTAAGAATGGAAACACACTAGAAGAAGAGGTAATGGGAAAACAAATACCACCTTCCTTCTCATCACAATCCTTCCCCACAAGAGTCATCTTCCAAGAAGAGATTTCCATCTTTGGGAGGAAAAGCTTCACACCATAGTAGGTTACTATAAAAAGTATAGCAAGTAAGAACTACAATATTCTCATGATTCACACTACTAGGCGCTTCACTATGAGTGATTTCATCATCTACAAATAAGATATTGTACTTAAAGAGGGAATGATCAACCACCAGGGGAGAATTAAAACATGTAAGTTCACCTTCAAAAAGACACATATCATTTTTTGAAGCATTTTCAAGCACATGATCTCTATGAGAAAAACAAGAAATCGGATCTTCCACAAAAGATATAATAAAAGAGTCACTCTTATTCAAGTGATAAACATTATTATCAGTGTCACCAAATTGAGGTTCCCTAATCACATCACAAGATTCCTCAATTACTGAACTACACTGAAATTCAAGTTGATCAACATAATTATCACATGATAATGAACTATCCCTAAATGCACGGGTGTCACTGTCAACACTAGGTGGACACAAATCGATCTTACTAGAAGAATCAATTCATTCATCAATAGGATCAACTAGTGTATCCACACTCTCGACATGAATATTATCAACACATGGTAAAGAAACATTAGGCTCACATAAAGACAAGCTACCATTTACATTTTGTTCATTTGCAATGGTGAACGTGTTAAGTTTAGCTATTGTACCTTGACGCTCACAAGAAAGATCTTCTTTACCTCGGAATGACACTCCCTTAGGAATGTTGGGACGCCCCAAAAGTGCATCTATCACACCTTCAGTTGTAGGCTCTTTCTTGGGATCTCGTGTTCCTCCATTCATCATGCTTGTACCTACATAAGAATCCTTACAAAGTGAAGGATAAACAAAATGGTTAGATTGAGATTGTGGCAACCCTCTTACTTCACTCCACTCAACCTCCTTTTTTCCACTCTATGGTTTCCACCTTGCTCTTTCTTACTCCTCTCAATCTCTTGTCTCTTATTTTTCACCTTAGGAGGAGGAAATAGATGTGTCCCCCATTGATCCACAACATACTTGGACAATTTTCGCTCGTTTGGAACCTTATGTTCGTTAAACCAATTGGCTCCCAAACATAAGTGGCAAAAGTCCATGGGAATTGCATCACACCAAACCTCCTCATAGTATTCACCGCTTGTAAGATAAACCTTTACAAATTTGGTAACCTTACATCCCTCCATGGTGTATGGATAACGCCTTCATCTTTGGGATAGTCTCAAGTAGGCTACCGTAGATGGAATGATGTAGTTTAGATTGCAACAATCATCGAGGACAATATCAAATCCCAAAGCTCCACAAATGTCAACCTTCATCCTAAGAACTTGTCTTCTCGGGTCAACATTATAAAGCTTGGTGTACCCCTTTGGCACATACTTAAACCTCATAAGCCATTTCAATTTTCCCCATGTCAAAGGGTTGGCATCTCCATTGAGTCCTCGAAGCCATCCCGCATGTTACCACCAACTCAATGCAAGACCTTTGAGGTGTTTAAGGGCATACATGGATTGCTCAATGTCTCCCAAATCATGGTTTTGGAAATTCTGCTCACATTGCCATTCCCAATCAAGCTATGCCTCGGGATCACACTTTTCTTCAAAAATAGGAAGACTAACCCTTTTGGTACTGAGACCCTTAACACGTCCCCCAAATCTGTCTCGGTTCCCGTATCCCGACAAGTGTGCATTAACATAAGAAGTGTAGGGTATAGTATCCTTAGACATTAGAGATGCACACTCTCTTCTTCCCATCGGATGACTTTGGCTTGAACTAGTGTAACCATACACACCGCTTCGAGTAGGGCAAGAATTACCACAAGACAAAGAATATGAATTTTCACAAGCCTTAGGCGCATGCTCCTCATAATTCTTATATAAGAGAATATTATACCTCACCTCACCTTCATCCTTGGAGTGGGAAGTGTAATATGTTCGGGCACCATCATAGGAACCATTTTCACTCTCGGAGTGGGAATAAGATATCTCACATGCTCCATCATCACCATAAGAGCCATCACAATGTTCTATCTTCTTTTTCTCCATCTTCACCATAAGAGTTATGATCACCATTTTCCTCATATTCTCCTCTGGAATAGTAGCTCTCATTCCCATTTGTCTCTTGATTATGGCTATCATCATAGCCTTCATAATCACCATCATCCTCACATCCATAGCCTCCATCATTACAATCATAGTCTCTTATATCATATTCACATGGGTCCAAGACTAGTGATGACATGTTTCCTTATAACTCCTTTGTACCTACAAAATGAGCAAACAAGGTTAGTAGTAAAAGCTCCTCACCAACACTCGCAATTTCTCACCTTCGAATACCTCACAAATTGGCTTGGCTAATGTTGAACCTTGTTTCAATCCAGTGGTACACAAGTGTCAATTAAGCTCTTGGTCAGAATGGATTCTTGTTTCAAGAAGGATGGATGACTCGATTAAAACAAACGGACTTGAATAAAAAGTTACTACGAAGTAAAACAAAAAAAAACACACAGAAAGCACAAGAAAGAAAAACAGACACAAGACTAATCAACAACTACGTAAGGACACTTACTAGTTGGAAATTACTTTTTAGAATCAAAAAAGATAGTAGGAATCAAGGAAATGAGACTAGGAAGTTAGAACATGAGATTGGTCATAAAATGAAGCTCGGGTGCCCAAACTTAAACTTTTTTTTTCAAACTGAAGTTTACATCGCCAACTTACTCCCTATAGCTCGCCGAATCAGTTCGGCAAGTCGCTGAAGTACCCTCAGCTCACCGAATTTTCCAGAGACTCAAGTTCATTTGGTGAGCTCAGCTCCCATTTGGCGAGTAACTAAGTAACCTTTGTAAGCACGACTTAGCTCACCCAATGGACTTTCCAACACGCCTGTAGCCTCCAATTTTGCGCTCCTTGTGGTCCCCTTGTACTTACTTGACCTAGTATTTGCCCCTTTTGGTAAATTCCCTTTTGAACCAACACAAGTACTCTTTCATTTTCTCTTTCTTTTGGAACAAATACCTCCTTTTTATGATTCTCCTCCTTAAAGATTTGAAGATCCCCAAGACCACTATGAACAATATGAAGACCCAAATTAAAACCCTCAATAATTTTAGCTCGTAATTTCACGAAAATTGAGATACAAGTTCCCCTTGATGTAGGAAACAAACCCCAATACTTTTTATCTTCCAATTCCTTGCCAAAATCTTTAGATTTCAAAACCCATTTCCTTTCTTTGTTCAAGTCATGAAGAACACCATGAAGATGAAAAACAACCAATTTTCAAACCCAACGGATTTCTACTACGTTTTCACCCAAATTTTTAGATATGAACTCCTAATGATATAGCGATCAAACCCCAATAACCAAGAGTCTCCAATTTAACCTAAATATGAAATCCCACTTGAACTTTTTCAAGCTTCTTCAATCAACAATGGTGGATTCTTCAATTCTACTCCAAACTTCACCAAATCTCATATATAGACTCAAGTAAGGTTAGGGAACACTAATCTAACATAGAAACTTCAAACAAGACTAAAACCAACAAAATATTTTTGGGGTTTTCTTGAAAATGTTTTTTCGACTTTTTTTTTTGTAATAAACCCAATACTAGAATCATAGGAATGAATCTAAGCTCAACTCTGATACCAAATGATGTAATTCTCAAAGGGAAATTATGGATAAAATGTGAAAATCAAAAGAAAGAAAATAAAGATAGATAGATAGACACAGAAAGAGGAATAAAACAACTGAAGGGTATATTAAACCCTAAGACATCAATTCGTTGATCCTATAATAGCACCTAACTCTTACGACGACCTTAAGGGAATTAGATTCACCTTGCAACCAGTGTTTCTAAATAATGTTCAACACAAGCTTTACCAATCTCAACACTCATACAAGAGTTTTCAGTTTTCAATATTCAAAATGATCTACCTAAAATGAACCCTAAACTAGCTATTTATTGTTTTGGGCCATTACATCATAAGAGGCCCAAAAGTGGCCCGAAACGGACAATAGGCAAGCTAAGTCAAGCTTGCCTATTAGACTCGGCGAGTTGCCGACTGGTTCGGCGATGGAACCTTCTCCCTTGGCAGCTTACTGTAAATTTTGGCGGTCTGGAGACACCGCCCAAGCCCTTTCGGTGAGTCGCCAACTAGGTCGGTGATGGGACTCTCCATTGGAAGCTCCCTCTAACTTTCTGCAGGCTGGGGGTCATCGCCCAAGCCATTGGGTGATGCGTCGAATAGTTCTTGTTGCTCTCCCAAAGTAGCAGCTTCAATCTTCTTCCCTGCACTTCCCCAAGAGATCTTCCATGCATGGGAACCTCTCCTTGCCATCAATACTAGCTCAAGAACCTCCATCTTTGTGAACAATCCTCAATACTTTGAACTTCCCAAATTTGGTTGTGAGTGAATGGCCTTGAGGCAATCTGAATTGTATCAAACCCACTTCAAAACAATAATAAAATCAATAACTAACAACACCCATTAGCTAGTTGTCATGACCCAGGGGTACCCCCTAATGTAACATGGTGTATAGAACCCCAAAGGACTCCATACAAACCACTTAGTCGTCATAACATAAGAAATAGAACAATAAGAGTAAAACACATTTCAAGTCTAAAAAATTTTCATAAAAGAAAGCAGAAGTCTATACATTTGTCTCAACATAGCCATCTATTACAATATCGAATTAAATTGGGCCTAGCCCATACATCATATCCAAAAGTAGAAATACATGAAAGAAACTAAACATAGGAAATCTATCCTCGAACCATGATAACTATGTATTAAAGCATTTAAAACATGCTAAAAGGGAAATTTCATTTCAAAGCATGCAATTTACCAAGTTTAAACATCATCATAGATATAGTTGGAAAACATAAATCATAACATCATCTTCAATGCAAGATAACACCATCTTTAAAACCTTTGAACACTACGAGATACTTCTTTAAGTATATCTTAGTTCATTATTAGTCTTGTTGTGGGAATAAGCCTTAACCGACATTGAGACCATGTGAACTATAACATGGAATTCGGTGTCTCCCAC
This sequence comes from Solanum stenotomum, assembly GCF_019186545.1. Classification (NCBI taxonomy): domain Eukaryota; kingdom Viridiplantae; phylum Streptophyta; class Magnoliopsida; order Solanales; family Solanaceae; genus Solanum; species Solanum stenotomum. Next base: position 34,415,446 of record NC_064292.1, read on the forward strand.
ACTGAAAAAGGTTGGTCTACTTGCCTAAGGTACAACCGGTAACTCTTAGCTTAAGTGGATCCACTAGATAAATAACCTACGGGGGCACATAGTTTATGGGATATGGATATTTCTACTAGAGACCCGGACTCAACTACGTGAAGGCTTCCATCTCATGAGAAATACTTGGGAAACCCAGACTCTACTATGTGAGAGTTCCTATTTGGAAGCCCGGACTCAACTACGTGTGAGCCTCCATCTCATTTCAATATCCACTCGGTGCTAAGCATAAATCCCATGGATTACTTATTAAGTTTTAACTTAACTCATGTCTGATGGAAGGATGTCCTTGACAACCAATCCAAATTAGTTCATTAGGATAGCTCATTTGATCATGCGTGAGCAACTTATCACCATCCATGATCACTTTTACTTTTAGATTCAATTAGGTGAGAAAAGCCTTTCAACCTTAGAATCTTCATTATATGAGAAAACATTTCACATCATGCTAATTATGTGTTCATGAGAATGTCCTTTCACTCAAAACCACAACAGTATCATAATCATTGACAGTTAACTCTCAAAACATCGTTAAAGCATTTACATGGATTTCATAAAGACAAGTATAAACTCATACTTACTCTTTGAAGGTTCAAAACTTACTTTCAATCACCACATCTAGAATTCAAACATTAGATAAGGATTTCATCATAATTTCATGTTATTTTATAAGCTCATGCATCAATTCATAAAATTCATCTTTCATCAACAAAGACCCACATCTTAAGATCACAATTGAGAAATATGGGAATTACATGGGTTCTTGGGGATACATCATAAAACCATAGGAAATCATCAACTCATGCTTACTATAACATAATTCAATCATTAGAATCAAGTTTGAAAGGAACTCATGACTTTTGAATCAAACCCTAACAATTTGGGATTTCTATCTTTTTGAAATTGGATTTTGAAAGAACTCCATGGATGGAAGATGTCCATGGATGAAAGCTTCTTCTTATTATTATTATTCATTATTCTTCTTCTCCTTCTTCTTCTTCTTCTTCTTCTGCTTCTTCTTCTTCTTCTTCTTCTTCTTCTTCTTCTTCTTCTTCTTCTTCTTCTTTTTCTTCTTCTTCTTCTTCTTCTTCTTCTTCTTCTTCTTCTTCTTCTAGTTTCTAAAGAGAGAAATATTTTAAAAGAGAGCTTTCGGGGATTTATTTTGGGTTTAGGGAATAATGACATGAATGGGTTAGTTTTAGATTTAAAATCACTTATATAGGTGTACTAAGCTTAGGCAAAATGACCTCACTTTATTTTAATTAAAACCAGAACTACCCAAATAACCGTCAACTTACAATGCACTGCCCAAGGACCACATGAGGTCCCACGAGCCATGGTCTTCACCATGGGACAGTAGCTAGGCAGCCCCTCCCTTAACCCCCTAGATGTTAAGGCAACTTAACGACCCTTCCATAGCAGTTGTTCCTACCCCGAGCCGGGTTGCCCTCCGTTGTCCACGGACCAATGGCAAGGGTTGCCATACCTTACCCCCACCCCCCCCACATGCCCAAGTCAAGACCACGACCCTTCCCATGGTCATGGTGGCTTTCACGAGCCGTCAAATGGCTTGTTGGGAGGGTGAACTTTTGGGGCCAACTTGGCATGGCTACTGCCTCACTGCCATGACAGCTCCCACGACTTGTGGTCCTCACCACGAATCGTCATGGGGGCATGGTAAGGTGGGTAGTGCTTGGGAAAAAACTAGGCTGCCCAAACCTCCTCTTTGGCTCTAGCCCTCACGCACTTAGCCCTAGTTTAGTCTACTAGTTTCCGAGGTGTTACATTATCTACCCCTTGGGAACATTCGTCCTCGAATGACGCTCTAGACACCTTACGGAAGTAAAGACTCAAGACTAGCATCTAATCATGCATGCACCATCACAATAATGCACAAAACAAAGGAGGAAACATCAACTCCAACTAAACATATTCAATGCATCACAAGGAAGTAGGAATTACATCTAACAACCCATTATGCATGAAACTTCAACTTTCTCATCTTTAAGGAAGAACTACCTTCTCCCAGCTCAAAAGCATGCTCAACACAATCTCATGGAGCCAATATGCAATTTACTCCCAAAAAGCATAACGAAAGCATGTTCAACAATTCATCTCATGAAGCATATAGGCAACTCATACTTAATGCACAACAACATGAGGAAAACCAATCATATAACTCATTTTCTTTCAAAACATAAGCTTCCATGAACATGCATAACTTAAGGAGGAACACATAAAACACACATGACTCCAAAACATAGAACAAACCAAGAGGAACTCATTACCTCAAGCTAGAGTAGGAGTTGAAGGAAAGAGATGAGGATATTGGGACATCATATCGGCCTCGGCCTCCCAAGTAGCACCCTCAACTAAATGATTCCTCCACAACACTTTTACGGAAGCAATCTCCTTATCCTCAACTTCTTAACTTGCCAGTCTAAAATCTCAACCGGAACTTCTTCATATGAAAGACTTTTTATCAACTCCCAACCCTTTTAGGGAAACTATGGATGTCCAATCTCTAACACACTTCTTAAGCATAGAGACATGGAAAACTGGATACACCGATGCCAACTCATTTGGCAAATCTAACTCATAGGAAACCTTACCAACACGTCTCAAAATCTCATATGGGCCTACAAAATGGGGACTACGATTCCCTTCTTACCAAACCTCATTGCACCCTTCATAGGTGAGATTTTCAAGTAAATCCAATCATGAACATCAAACTCAAGATACCTTCTTCTAACATCAGCATATGACTTTTGTCGACTTTAAGTTGTTTTCAACCTTTCTCTAATGAGTCGAACTTCTCAATAGCCTCATGGACTAACTCGGGACCTATCCAGGCAACTTCACCCACCTCAAACCAACCTATAGCAGATCAACGCCTCCTACCATAGAGAGCCTCATGTGGAGCCATACCAATACTTGAGTGATAGCTATTATTATAAACAAATTCAATCAATGGCAAATGATCGTCCCAATTACCCTTAAAATCAATCACACAAGCTCTTAACATGTCTCAAAAGTTTGGATAGTACACTCCGTTTTCCCAACAGTTTGGGGATGAAAATTTGTACTAAGCTTAACCTTGGTACCAAGACCCTTTTGGAATGACTTCCAAAATTGAGAAGTGAATTGGGTACCAAGATCGGAAATGATAGACAAGGGCACTCCATGCAACTTTACCATTTCTTTCAAGTACATCTTGGCATAGTCCTCGCCGAATAAGAAACCTTGACTAGAAGAAAATGAGTCAATTTTTCCATCCGATCTACTATCACCCAAATAGAGTCATGTTATTGCCGGGTGTGAAGCAAATCAACTATAAAGTCCATATTCAAGTCTTTCCACTTCCAAGTAGGAATAGCAATGTCTTGGGATAAACCTCCCGGTCTTTGATGCTCAACCTCTACTTGTTGGCAATTCGGACACTTAGCTACAAATTCCTCAATATCCTTTTTCGTCCCATTCCACTAAGAGACCTCCCGTAAATCACAGTACATCTTGGTGGCTCTTGGGTGAATAGAATACCGAGAACTATTGGCTTTCGCTAGTATTTTCTCCCTCAAGTAATCAACATTCGAAACACATAAACGACCTTGATACCTAAGAACACCATCTCCCCCTTGGGAGAAAGTCTCAACAAATTTCTTAAGCACTGCCTCTTTCAACTCAACCAAAATTGGATCAAGACCTTGCTTAGCCTTCACATCCATCACAAAGGATGATTCGGACCCATTATGGACCATGAAACCACCCTTGGTGGAGTCCACTAATTGAACACCTAATCGGGCCAACCTATGAACATCCCGAACCAACTTTTTATGTTCATCCTCTATATGAGCAACACTTCCCATCGACAATCTACTAAGAGCATCCACTACAACATTTGCTTTACCGGGGTGATAAAGAACACTCATGTCATAGTCCTTCAATAGTTCTAGCCACCGTCTTTGGCAAAGATTCAAGTCCTTTTGACTAAACACATATTATAAACTCTTGTGATCGGTGAAAACATCAACATGAACCCCATACAAATAATGCCTCCATATTTTTAAGGCAAACATCACCGCCGCTAACTCAAGGTCATGGGTAGGATAATTCTTCTCATGGAATTTAAGTTGCCTTGAAGCATAGGCAATAATCCTACCATTTTGAATAAGCACACATCCCAACCCAACTCTAGAGGCATCACAATACAGCACAAAACTATTTGTACCTTCCGGTAAGGTCAACACCGGAGTGGAAGTAAGTCTATCTTTCAACTATTGAAAACTTTTCTCACAAACTTAGCTTTATTTTGAGTCAAAGTTGTCAAAGGAAAAGCAATGGAAGAAAACCCCTCAACATACCTTCTATAGTAACCGTCAAAGCATAAAAAGTTTCTAATGTTCGAGGGANACCGGAGTGGAAGTAAGTCTATCTTTCAACTATTGAAAACTTTTCTCACAAACTTAGCTTTATTTTGAGTCAAAGTTGTCAAAGGAAAAGCAATGGAAGAAAACCCCTCAACAGACCTTCTATAGTAACCGTCAAAGCCTAAAAAGCTTCTAATGTCCGAGGGAGATAAAGATATAGGCCAACTCTTGACCGCATCCATCTTCTTAGGATCTACCTCAATACCCTTGCTTGACACAAAATGACCAAGGAAAGCTACGGACCTAAACCAAAATTCACACTTGCTAAACTTTGCAAAAAGTTGTTGGTCCTTAAGAATTTGCAACATAATCCTCAAATGGTCAATATGCTCATTCTCACTTCTCAAATAGATCAAAATATCATCAATAAACACAACTACAAACATATCAATGTATTTTCTAAACACCCTATTCATCAAATTCATAAACACCACTGGAGCATTAGTTAACCCAAACGACATTACCAAGAACTCATAATGACCATACCAGGTTCTAAAGTCGTCTTTAGAATATCATCCCCTCTCAACCTCAATTGGTGATAACCCGAACGAAGATCTATCTTAGAGAAATAACTAGCCCTTTGAAATTGGTCAAACAAGTCATCTATCCTTGGAAGAGGATACTTATTCTTAAAATTTATTCAGTTGACGATAATCAATGCACATTTGAAGAGACCCATCTTTCTTTCTAACAAATAATACGGGATAACCCCATGGAGAGATACTCAGTCGGATGAAACCCTTATCAAAAAAATCCTTTAATTGCTCTTTCAATTCCTTTATCTCAGTCGGGGCCATTCTATAAGGAGGAATAGAGATAGGTTGCATATTCGGGAGAAAGTCAATACCGAAGTCTATTTCCTACTCGGGAGGAATACCAGGTAAATCATCGCCGAATAATTTCGGAAACTCATTAACTATGGGGACCGACTCAAGAGTAGGGGTTTTGGAATCTACATCCCTAACCCTAACAATATGGTAAATGCAACCCTTAGAGATCATCTTTCTAGCTTTAAGACAAGAGATAAATTGACCTCTAGGCATATAATTTCCCCCCTTCCACTCTAGGATAGGCTCATTCAGGAAAAGGAATTTGACTACACGAGTTCTACTATTTATAGAAGCAGAACATACATGCAGCCAATCCATACCCAGAATCACATCAAAATCTAACATGTCAATCTCTACCGAATCAACAAGAGTAACTCTATGGGATAAGGAAACAGGACATTTTCTATACACCCTTTTGGCCACCACAAAATAACCAACAGGAGTAGAGACAGAAAAAAGTTCTAATAATACTTCCCGAGGAACATCAAACTTCATAGCCATATATGGCGTCACAAAAGACAAAGTAGCACCAGGATCTAATAAAGAATACACATCAAGTTGAACGACTTTTAACATACCGATAACAATATCCAGAGAACTCTCTTGGTCACCTCTAGATTGGAGTGCATAAAAGCTCTTTTTCTTGGGAGCATTAGGACCCAAACTACTTGGAGGAGCTTGCTTGCCCCCTCTCTCCCTTTTGCCTTAAGCATCAGGAAATTTTTCATCTTGTGACCACTCTTTCCACAACCATAGCAACCATCCATGCTGGCTAGGCACTTACCATCATGTTGCCTTCCACATATAGAGCAATTTGACCTAGCCAAAGAAGAACCACATTTATTCCCTCCTTGAGGTTTAGGGTTAGACACCCTATCCTTATTAAACTTAGGAGGAGCATTAGAGGAACCTTGACTAGAAAACCTTTGTTGAAATCTAGGTCGACCTTGTCTATCAAACTTTGCATTAGAGAAGTTTCCATCACCGGTCCTAGCCCTTTTTACCTCCGTAGAATTTTCCTTGAGTTTCTCCTCCTCAATTTGTTGTGCATGGACCATAAGACGAGAGATGTGCATGTCACCAATGAGCATGGTGGTATGGCACTTTTTAACCACCATTTCAGTTATACCCGTCACAAACGTATTCATCTTAGCCCTAGAATCTGTAACCATTGTTGGAGTATACTTAGACAATTGAGTGAACTTTAGAGCATACTCATTCACACTCATACTTCCTTGACGAAGGTTAATGAACTCTTCCACCTTAGCTTCCCTCATCTCAAGGGGAAAGAATCTATCAAGAAATGTAGATTTAAAAACTTCCCATTCTATGGGACCCACTCCTACCAGCCTTGCCTCTTTCTATTGGTCATACCACACTTGAGCAACACCTTTCAATTGATAAGAGGCCAATTTCGCCTTCTCTACTGGGGTCATCCTATAATAGCAAGTACCTTATAGACCTCATCGATAAACTTTTGAGAGTCTCCTCAACTTGGAAGCCATAAAATTCCGTAGGGTTCATCCTTATAAAGTCCCTCACTCTTGAAGCCGCCATACGCATATTTGGGTTCACGAGGACTACCAACTCTCTAGTGGCTTGTGTCGTTATGGCTTGGGCCAACATTTGAAAAGTCGACCTAAACTCCGCATTTGTTACATTCTCCGCCAAAGGATCTATCGGAGCATGAAGAGGAGTTCCTTGTTCCACATTGTCACCATCCATCCTTCTAGCAGCCCTTCAAGTAGTCATATTCGGAAGAACATAGGGCAAAGATTAGGAGAGAGAGATTTTATAGAGTTAAACTTTATGGCATGACTTAAGAGTAATGAAAGAAGTGAAGTTTCCTAATTAACTAGTAGCCTTTCATTCATAAATGTGGCGCGCTTCATACTCATGAACAAGACTCTACTAGACGTGGCTTATGAGACATCATCCTAGGACTATTCTAAACCTTGTGCTCTGATTACCGAGTTTGTCATGACCAAGGGGTACCCCCTAGATGTAATATGACATATAGAACGTCGAAGGACTCCATACAAGCCACTTAGTCCTCATAACATAAGAAATAGAACAATAGGAGTAAAACACATTTCAAGTCTAAAAAGTTTTTCATAAAAGAAAGTGGAAGTCTAGACACTTGTCTCATCTTAGCCATATATTACAATATCGAATGAAATTCAGCCTAGCCCATACATCATGTCCAAAAGTAGAAATACATGAAAGAAACTTAAGGATAGGAAATCCGTCCTCGAATCATGAGGACTCACCAAGCTCGGGAAACAACCAAGTCAAAGCTCTAGCCACAAAATTGTCGACCCTAACTGTCGGACCCTAAATTTGGGAAAAATGTAGGAAATAGTATGCGTTAGTACAAAAATGAACTAAGTCTGATAACTATGTATAAAAGCATTTAAAACATGCTAAAAGGGACATTTCATTTCAAAGCATGCAATTTACCAAGTCTAAACATCATCATAGAGATAGTTGGAAAACATAAGTCATAACATCATCTTCAATGCACGATAGCACCATCTTTAAAACCTTTGAACACTATGAGATACTTCTTTAAGTATGTCTTAGATCATTATTAGTCTTGTTGTGGGAATAAGCCTTAACCGACATTGAGACCATGTGAACTATAACATGGAATTTGGTGTCTCCCACACTGAAAAAGGTTAGTCTACTTGCCTAAGGTACAACCGGTAACTCTTAGCTTAAATGGATCCACTAGATAAATAACCTACGGGGGCACATAGTTTATGGGATATGGAGATTTCTACTAGAAACCTGGACTCAACTACGTGAAGGCTTCCATCTCATGAGAAATACTTGGGAAACCCAGACTCTACTATGTGAGAGTTCCCATTTGGAAGCCCGGACTCAACTACGTGTGAGCCTCCATCTCATTTCAATATCCACTCGGGGCTAAGCATAAATCCCACGGATTACTTATTAAGTTTTAACTTAACTCATGTATCATAGAAGGATGTCCTTGACAACAAATCCAAATTAGTTCATTAGGATAGCTCATTAGATCATGCGTGAGCAACTTATCACCATCCATGATCACTTTTACTTTTAGATTCAATTAGGTGAGAAAAGCCTTTCAACCTTAGAATCTTCATTATATGAGAAAACATTTCACATCATGCTAATTATGTGTTCATGAGAATGTCCTTTCAATCAACACCACAACAGTATCATAATCATTGACATTTAACTCTCAAAGCATCCTTAAAGCATTTACATGAATTTCATAAAGACAAGCATAAACTCATACTTACTCTTTCAAGGTTCAAAACCTACTTTCAATCACCACATCTAGAATCCAAACATTAGATAAAGATTTCATCATTATTTCATGTGATCCTATCACTTCATGCATCAATTCATAAAATTCATCTTTCAAAGACCCACATCTTAAGATCACAATTGAGAAATATGAGAATTGCATGTGTTCTTAGGGATACCTAATAAAAACCATAGGAAATCATCAATCCATGCTTAATATAACATAATTCAATCATTAGAATTAAGTTTGGAAGGAAACCATGACTTTTGATTCAAACCCTAACAATTTGGGATTTCTATCTTTTTGAAATTGGATTTTGAAGGAACTCTATGGATGGAAGATGTCCATGGATGAAAGCTGTCATACCTTAACAACAAAGCCCTTTCTAATATTCAGTGGAGGAATTGAGACTTGACCTTGATCCTAGCTTGAACTTCCTTCTTCTTGTTCTTCTTCTTCTAGTTTCTAAAGAGAGAAATATTTTAGAGGAGAGCTTTTGGGGATTTATTTTGGGTTTTGGGAATAATGACTTGAATGGGTTATAAAGTTAAAATCACATATATAGGTGTACTAAGCTTAGGCAAAACGACCTCACTTTATTTTAATTAAAACTGGAATTACCCAAATAACCCTCAACTTACAGTGCACTGCCCAAGGACCACGTGAGGTCCCACAAGTTGTGGTCTTCACCATGAGCCCTGGTCCCCTTCTTGGAATATGGAACAGTAGCTAGGCATCCCCTCCCTTAACCCCCTAGATGCTAAGGCATCTTCACGACCCTTCCCATGGTTGTGGTTCCTATCACGAGTCGTGGTGCCCTCCGTGGTCCATGGACCAGTGGCTAGCGTTGCCATGCCTTGACCCCCACATGGCCAAGTCAAGACCACGACCCCTCCCACGATCGTGGTGGCCTTCACGACCTGTAAAGTGGCTTGTGGGGAGGGTGAACTTTTGGGGCCGTGTTGGCATGGCTACTGCCTCCCCACCACGATACCTCCCACTACTCGTGGTAAGGTTGGGTGCTTGGGAAAAACTAGGCTGTCGAAACCTCCTTCTTGGCTCTAGCCCTCACGTACTTATCCCTAGTTTAGTCTACTAGTTTCCGGGTCTTTACACTAGTTAATGTATTCAACTACATAATCACACCCCAAGGAAAGGGGTTTTGCAAAACATAGTGAAAAATAAGAAATCGTTACCAACGAAATTTTCCATCTTATTTGACAACAATATGCAATTCCCAAATGCTGAAATTGAAGCTAAAAATCTCACAATCTCTAAATCTCTACTCCAAAATGTAAAAACTCAAAAACCCAGAAGACAACAATATGGGAATTCCTTCTCTTCTTTTCAAAATTACATTTATACATTCCCAAAATTACAACAAAGAGTCAACTCGGCAAGGTAAGTCGGGTTACCCACCAATTCGGCAATCCACCGAGTTGCTCCTTTCATTTTTTTAGCTTGCCTTTTTCATCAAAGAATTTTGTAACTTTCGGTGAGCTAAATCGTCATCGCCGATCTCTTCGGCATGTCGTCGAATCGCTTTTCTTCTCGCCAAGTTGGTTTCATCCATGGGCTGGCAAGCTGGAACTTTAGGCGAGCTGAAGGTCCACTCGGCGAGTCGCTGAGTGACTTTAGTAAGTACCAACTTTTCTTTCCTTCAACTTTATCAGCTCTTTTGCTCCTTTTTGGCTCGTAATGTCCTTGCCTTGCTCTTTATCCTTTATTGTTTCATATCAACATTTAACACAAGTTATGAGCATCAAATAGGCATTGAGGACACTGAATCCTTGAATAATAAGCCCAAAATGAGTCGAAACTCCTGACTCGTCAACACCTCCAACTTAAACTTTTGCTTGTCCTCAAGTAAAACACAGGATCAATTAGGCCAACAGAGATGTCTACAAATAGTGCTACTTGACACTCAACATGAATTTACACGAGGTTCAATCTAGACATGCAATGCTCAATTGTGCACTAACAGTTTCAAACTATGACTAACCATCATCAAATTGAGTTCAAGCTCACAATGCTCACTCCAAATGTAAATCCATGCTCAACAAGAGTATTTGAATACCCTCACATCAAGGATAATTCCATGCTCTAACAAAGGCCATCAAAGATTCATAACTTAAGGAATCAAAATTGACTCTCACACTCTTAATGATAAACACATGCATGATTTTACCCATAGGCTTACCCGTTTTTTCCGCGTAACACTTCATTCCACTTATGCAAGATCACCAAGGTCTTTCAAGGATTGTAACTGGACTGAGGGTAAAGGTATGATCATTTTGGTTTAGTGACTTCTACCTTCATGAAGCATGTCTTGAATTTCCCTTCTTCTCATTTTCTTCCACTCTCTTAATCTTCACAACCCACCCTTGGTATATTCAAGCACAAAAATTCTTGGATGGCTTATCGAATACCCCTTTTCTTTCCACCAATGCTTCAAATTTCTTTTTACATCTTTTTTTTCTTGTTTTTCTTTCTTTCTCTCTTTTTTTATATATGGAGGGGTTCTATCTTTTTCAAAACAAGTCTTCAAGGGTGGATTTCACAAACTTATTTCTCAATTGCTTTCCTCATTTTTACCATACCCCTAACTTAGGATTTTGGCCTAAGTTGGCTATTCAAATGGACCAAGGTTTCATGAAGGTTTTAGGTGGGTAGGAAAGGGCAAAATGTGGTCGTGTTTCATCCAAAGAAAAGGTTAGACTCAAATGGTGCCAAGCTAGGTTCACACTCTCACAAAGTGGTCACGATGAGGAATAATAGCAATTTGGTTCACTCTCAAAAATTTTGTTCCTAAGATCATCTCTTTCATTCACCAATGCTAGTCAATTGGACCAACAGGGTAAGTTCTAATTATCATCAAACACATATTTCAAGAAAACCTCACCACACAAGACATTTAACACAATTATCGATCATGACTCTACACGTTACACTCACGTGAAATGATCATTACAAGACTCACTTCGACAATTAAATAGTCACAATGAGATGCTAAGAGTTCACAGATGACTTGTGCAACTCAAATTTGCCTCATTGGACTTGCACAAACATATCGTTCAATCAATAGCACTATTTAAGTCATCAGTATTTATCACAACCAATACTCAAATATGTAAGAGAACATCCACAACATTCACACATCGAGAAATCAGGAGATGGATCAATGGGACTAAAAATCAACATTCACAAATTTAGCCATAATAAACGAGAAATTTTGAACACAACCAAAAGTAGTAAAACAATAAATCATCCAAAACAAAAAAAAAACAAACCAAATACAACCCAAGGGGATAGGTATGAGGATACCCTCACCCCACCAAAAAAAATTAAACAGTGTCCTCAATGTAAGATAAAATAAATGTCTCAAAAGTAGATAAAAACAGGAAGAGAGTCAAGATCCCTATGTTTGGCTAAACTTGAGGTGATTGTTGTGCATCTGGCTCTCTCAATCAAGGCATCAGTGCCTAGCTCCCCACCAATAGTGGGTTGCGATACACTGGGACCAATCATCAATGAATCCCGCAATGAGGCCTCTGTAGCAAGCTAGACCAAATCACCCTCAAGATCCTCTAAGTCCTTGTACACCGGATCCTCTCGAGTCGCTACCCCTTTTCATCAGTCTCCGGCACATCTGACTCATCACCATCAGCAGCTAAAGCAGCATCTCCGGTCACAATAGCCGTAGGGATCTCAAAAATAGCTAGAACATCTGAAGTGGCCCCCTTGGGAATGTCAACTCCACCCCCAAAGCATAAAGATGTATATGGACTTCAGCTCGTCCAAGTCACGGCAAAGTCCAACAATATCAACCCTCAAGGCTACAAAATCAGTGGCCTGGTGATCACTTTGCTCACATGCCTCCACCCTCGCAATCAGTGCATCTAAAGCTCGGCCATGGGATGCAATCAACTCGCGTTGTCCCCGTAGCTCTTCCCGAATGGGGGCAAGTGTGGTTTCAATAGATCGCTCAATCATGGAGAGGACAACTGCCTCAACTCTCGAAGCACGTACATCGGTCAATGGGCGAGGTGGCATATCTTATAAATCATGGCCTGAGTCAATGGGTGGGAGGTAGCAACAACAAAAGTAGCAGGAGTGGAGGAGTTAAGCTTACCTGTTGGCTTACTGGCTATAGTAGGAGGAGTGGTAGCATCTCCAAGGTCTCTACATCGGCAACTGGGGATGTATCCACCGGTGCTTTCCTCCTCTTCTTGGACTCATCCTTCATATACTCCACCCCGATCTACCAGATGTCATTAGAAGAGGTAGGAGTAACCTCAACATGTGTCTTGTCCACGAACAGCACTCCAGCCTAGCGACATAGATCACTAATGAGGAATAGAAAGGGTAAGAAGGTTTGACTCTATTTTTCCCTCATGGCTATCTCCAGCGAAATAATCGATCCCAAGTTTAGCCTCTCTTGATCAATAATGCACCCCAGAAGTGCAGCCTTCGAGTGATAGAGGATGGACTCATTCTGCAACGGCATCAAGGTACTGCGAATGAACCCGAACCAATATCAAGCAGTAACATGAATATCCCTTTTCTCAATAGGGACCCCTGCATCCATCCATGGAGGTGACACATCTGACAGTACTGGGGCCAACCACCCCTTCAAGTCGTCCAACGACTTGGTCTTGAGTGTAGTAGTCAAGGTGTGGATTACCCGAACTATGCAAGTAAGTAACTCATTTATATCATTCTCGCTGCATTTTGACCTTCTTCCCACGCACCTCAACAAATTCTAACAGTGCCCCTGCTCCAGCCTTCTTCTTTCTTTTCGAGGGTGGAGGAGGTGCCTAGGCTGGGGGCACTTGTGGTACTTGATCTGCTGCCTGTGTTGGAGGTGGTGGAGGTGTCGGGAGTCTCATTGGATCATGCAGCTCTTTGGAGAGCAACTCAGCACATTTGCCCTTCAGGGTTTGATCATCAGCTGGTTCGGACTCATAGACTACAGTCTTGGACCTAACATATTCCTAACTTTCAGACTCAGATGTAGTGAGGTAGGTGGTGTAGACACTCATGCTGTCGGAGCTGGAGTTGCTTGAACTAGGCCCCATAGTGTGGTTCGAGGTCTCGTAGGTCTTGGAGGTGCAACCTCCATAGAAATTTCTACTCATTTTTCCCTTTTGCATTGTTAGGGACCCTTAACTGGAAATTTTGGTCTGGCCATGTCTGTAAAAAAAAGAATTCGGTGAAAAGGGTTAGTAAAATATCATGATTTAAAAGTGCAAAAAAAACTTGCCAATCAACTCAGTGAGTCACCGAAGTCAATCGGTAGACTTCACAAAGCTCGCCGAAAATTACATAATAAAATATCATAATTTCAGCATAAAATAGCGAGGTAAAAGGTCATTCGATGAGTCACTGAACCTAATTGGCAAGGCAAAAGTAGCTCGCCAAATTTTACAGAGTAATTCCTGAAAATTGTGATTCAAAAAGGCAAGGTCAAAGACATTCAGTGAGTGGCCAAGTCAACTCGGCGAGCACATGCGTGGGACCGAAAATAATACAAAATTAAACATCAATGTTTCAGGGCAAAAAGGCCATGAAGGGAGTTAGTCGATGAACTGTCGAGTCATTCCGTGAGCTAGACTAAGCTCACCAAACGGCCCATCATGCCAAAATTTTACCCCTACTCACAATTCTCAACGCTCAACCTACGATAACCAAATCAAAGCCTCATTCTACACAATTCAAGACTAGCCCATACCATAACTTACCCCGGGGTACTCAGATTTCCCCCAAATTATCTAGATTCGACCAAACAACGTTTTTGCCCTTAAGATTGACGTCACCTGATCTATCATTCAAAAAATTAAAGTTGTTTAATGCAATTCGGGTTACTCAGAATTTGACCACGCCAAACCCAACATGCACAACCTCCATTCAAACAATTTAAACTCGAAACATCAATTCAATTAGGCCATACATAAAACCTAACATGATCGATTACCCTACAATATTCAATCATTGTTTAAACACACAAAGATACACATTAGATCAATCAAATACACAAGCATGCTTAGATTACAACATGAAATTAAGGCTAATTTAGGACACCAACCTCAGAAGTACAAAAGGAAATAGTGATGGCAAAAGCAAAAGCGAGCAAGGCAAAGAACTCCAATCACACGATGAGACTCACGCAAAAATTTAGTAGAAAATAAGATCTAATATGAAGTTGAGAGAATACAAGAGCCAAAAAGTTCAAAATATGGAGAGATTTTGAATTTAAAACGGTTGAAAGATTTTGACCCTTCAGTTCGCGCCTAAGTCGGCGAGGTTCATTAATGTTGTCAATCCACTCAGCGACTTGCCGAATTGATTTTTGTCCGTCGAACTTTCAAGAACTCCAACTATTTTGTTGGTCAAAAAGGGCGATCAACATCGGACTCGCCGAACCACTCAGCGATTCACCAAGTGGGTTCTGAGCTCGCCCTTCAGCCTATTTCTCCCAAACATTGAATTTTCAACCTGCACATCCAAAAAATGTTATCCACATGCTGAAAAGTAAAAAGTTGTATTGACTCCCAAAAAGTGCCTTTTTTAACGTCGTGCCATGACGAAGTCATGGGATCATGTCTCATTTTTCAGGTTCACCAAAGTATCACTTGAGAGCCCCTCTTTTTGCCTTGGATTTAAATGAGCCGAGATCTGACCCATCTGTGTTTCCAACTACTTAATGGATACCAAGTGTGATGTGACCATTTGGTTAAGGGAAGAGACGTCGTCTTTCATTTCCTTTAGCACCTTGTTCGATCCTTCCATTTTGCTCAGTATACGAGTAAGCATATCTTCGGTTAGAAAATTTTCCAGATAAACCCTTAGTTCTTTCGGCTTTTTACGCTCATGTAGAGGTACAAAGCGATCTTTGTCGCCATCCTAATCCCTCGAATTTGCACCACGGTCATTCCATTCATGATCTGGATCTCTCCTACCATCATCCCGATCTCTATGTACATCTTCATTGTACATGGCCTCAAAGTGTGCTTCATCAGGATTTATACCACTATTAATTCCGACTGCATTCACATCCTTACTTCCATTTCCCATGACATTGTTTTGTCAATAGGTCCATTTGGGTCATCATTTTGGTCATGTTTTCATCTCGCTCCTAGTTCTTTTCTAGTTGCTCCTTTGTCAGCCCAAAGTTGAAAGGAGACATCTAATCTTCTCTAGTGCACCATGCACGATTAATTTTCGTCATCTCATCAAAAAGGGATGATGATATGCCAAATGGTTGTCGTGTGATTCCATCTCGAATGAGCTGGTCTACCACACCTTTGTTGACCATGTCGAGGCTCCGGTAAAATATTTCAATAACTCGTTGTTCGGTAGCCCGTAAGTTGGACATTGGAGTAGCAACTTTTGGAACTTTAACCATGTCTCATGGATAGGTTCACCATCAACTTGCTTGAAGTTCTAAATATTATCCCTCAACTTAACCATCTTTGAATGAGGGAAAAACCTTTCACAAAACGCATCGGTGAGTTCCTCCCAAGAGGTGATTGAATCCCTTAGTAGTTCAGTCAACCACTTTGTTGTTTCTCCCATTAGAGAAAAGGGAAAAAAACAAAGTCGGACTGACTCTTGAGTGATGTTCGGAGGCAAACAGATAGCACCCGCACTTCCCAACTGATCCTCAAATACATCATGCAAATTCCAATGTCATCGTTGTTCCCAAGTTGGCTGGTGTTTCTCCCATTTACACTCATCTCTTCACATGTTTTAGAGCATCCAACAGGGAGTGATACAGTAGATAATTCGATCAAGAAGTAAGATGGTGTCCTAATTATTTGTAGAGGTAACACACTCGCAACAATAAAACAAATCACAAAGTTCCAATGATTAATATCAAATGGGGGGATTTAGGTAACCAATTTACAACAACTAAAATGGGAAGTAAACAACTAGAGATTTGTCAAAACTCAAGCCTACACCCAGGACATAACACGAAGTATAAGACTCTGAAGAGCCTCATACAAGCCTCAGAGCATTCATAACATAAGACATATGAAATAATGCGGATTTTAAAACATTTCTTTAAATCCATACAATCGAAAACATCATTTAAAACAATGGAAGTCTACTAGTCTCACATGGCCATCTAAAAACATCTTGAGTCATAACTAGGGTCACGGCCCTTACAATAGAGAGTCTAATAAGTGACTAGTACAATGAAGAAATCAAATGACAATGAAGCACTTGTTCTTAGGTCCATGAAGACATACCACAAGCTTTGGAAGAACTCAATCCAAGCCCTTTGAACTAGAAGAAATCAACTCAAATACCGGAACCTACACTTTGTAGTAAAAATAGAAGAAATATGGGTTAGCACACAAAAATGTACTAAATATGATAGCCATGCAAAAACCACGCTAAAAAGGGACATTTTGGTTGAAACCCATGTTATATGCCAATTGGTGAGAAAACATCATTAACTTTAGCAAAATGCATAAGATACAAGTATAATCATCATAATTCATTACATCGCATTAGAACATTCATCTTAAGTAGCCCTAAGCTATACTTGTGCAATGTAAGAATAGCATCCCATACTACTATTCCTACTAAGTACCACTTTGAGGCCACCTTAGATGAACTTACCATTCTTTATTACTCATCTTTAGTCAATACTCATACATAAGGAACACATACATTTCTTAAGTCATGACAGGGTAATTAACTAATAATACAATCCAAGTAAAACATGCCTCATTACATTAAACATTTAAGTCAACATTCTCATTAGCTTCATTAAGAGCACATTCATTCATTAATCATTAAGACATTGGAGAATCACACCATAGCTTTCTCAAAGCCTACTCTTGAAATGTATGAATGGCATCCCATAATACCACTCATACTTCATAGAACCTCTCAAGTAACCATAGCACGTATCTCACATGATGAGAATAAGCATTAACCGACATAGACCATGATACCAAACCATGGAATTCGGTGTCGTGTAACCTCACACCGAAAGAAGGTGTCCTACTTGCCTTAGGTAGAACTAAATGTATTAGCTTTTAGGTGGATCTACTAGCTAATATCCTATGTAGGCACATAGTTATGGGATAAGAAAGATGCTCATTGAAACCCGTCCTAACATACGAAGAGCGTCCATCTTACCATATCCACTCGGTACTTAGCCTCCATTCCCATAGAGTAGTTCATTCACATTAACATTATTGTACTTGAGAGGGCTACCAACATTAGGTCTACCAACCCAAAGTACATTACACATGAAAGGGCCACCACTATTAGGTCTACCGATTCAAGGTTCATAATTTCACACATGAAAGGTCTACCACCATTAGGCCTACCGATTCAAGGTTTACCATTACATTCATTCATAGACTCCTCATTAAAGGGCTACCAACATTAGGTCTACCGATTTAAGACATAACATTACATTGAACAAACTTTTCACAAATATCATCACCATTCATAAGTGTATAATTGATAATAACCTTTCAATAATAACACAATTACATTCTAGACATGATCACATTAATTTCATAAACATAGAAACCTTGATTTTCAATAAGGCACATGGATAATCTTCATAGTCATGTATAGGCTCTTCATTCATTGCCCTTCAAGAACCCTAGATCACAATTCAACATTCACATCATGCATCACTATTATATATATGGATATTCACATATTTCAATTAGATTAACTACTACATGCATAATTTGATCACAATCCACCCACATCAATCATCATCCACACTTTCAGATCTAATTTGACAAAATAAGGGAATTCATGGATTCATAGGTAATTCATCATAAAACATTAGTAATTCATCAAATTGATCATAATATAAGACAACAAACACATTAAAATCGTTTTTGAGTTGAATTTATGCCATAGATTGAAAACCCTAGGTTTTGGAGAATTTCAACTTTGAGAAATAGAGTTTTGAAGGGACTCCTTGGATGGAACTTAACCAAGGATGAAAACTACCATACCTTGATAGAGTTTTCCTCTAAATTTGAGAAGAAATACCTTGGTTCTTCAAGCCCTAGCCTCCACTTCTCCTTCTTCTTCTTTGGGAACTTCTACAGAGAGAAATTTTGGAGAAGATGAACTATTTTGGGTCTTTGGGAATAATGAAGTAAATGGGGTGTTTAATGACTTAAAATCATTTATATATTTGAAATAAAACAATTAAAATCAACCCCATAAAATAACTAATTAATTAGAAAATTACCATTTGACCCTTGACTAGGCAGCCCACTCCCAGCACCACGAGAGGGCCTCACGAGTCGTGGTCCTGCCCCTGGTCCTTGGGCAGTAACTATGGCTTGGGGTCTTGGCCAAAAATAATTGAAGTCATAACCACGAGACCTCCCACGATCTGTGTTCAAGACCACGAGTCGTGGTGAAGGTCGTGATCTTGAGGCAGTAGCTAGGCTTCAAAGCCTTGCCTCCCACACGCCTAAGGGATCTTCACGAGCCCCTTACGATCCGTCAAGGTTACCACGGCTCGTGGTGGTGCCCGTGGTCCCTTGACCAGTAGCTCCTTCAACTTGAAACTTCTCCCATGAGGCTAAGGCAATCCCACGAGCCTTACCATCGTCCATGGTCATGACCACGAGCCGTGAAGTGGCTCGTGAAGGGGAGCCTTGGCTGGGGCACTTTTGGGTGCACACTGCCTCACCAACCATGGGTGGCACCACGGGTCGCGAAGACCCTCGTGGTCATGGTAGGCAGTCGCAAGGTTAGTTTTAGGCAGCCATGGCCTTCACCCAAAACCTTTGTCCCTTGCCCTTAACCCTTGACGTTAACTCCCACGTTTAGGCTCTAGTTAACCTTACTAATTTCCAAGGTGTTACATTATCTCCCCCTTGGAACATTCATCCTCGAATGGCACATTTAGACATCTTACGGAAATAAAGACTCAATACTAGCAGCCCATCATGCATGACACATCAATATAATGCACAAATCATAAGAGGAAACATCAACTTCATATCAATAAACCCAATGCAACACAAGGAAGTAGGAACTACATCTACAAACTCATTATGCATGAAACTTCAACATTTCTCATTTCATTGGAGGAATTACCTTCTGCAACTTAAAGCATGCTCATCATAACATCATTAAGCACATTATGCAATTACTATCAAAGGCACATTTAGGCATTTTCAACAATTCAACTTATATAGACAACTCATACTAAATGCACTACAACATGAGGAACATAAATCATAAAAGCTCATTTTCTCATTAAACATGAATTCATCAAGAACATGCATAGCATAAGGAGACCATGGAAACACAATATCACACATGACTCCAAAACATGAAACAAGACAAAAAGAACTCTTTGTCTCAAGTTTGAATAGGAATAGAAGAAAGGGAATGAGGATATCGGGATTTCTCATTGGCCCTTGGCCTCCCAAGTAGCACCCTCACTAAAACCCTTACTAAAATACTACTCCTCAACATTTTCATGGAAACAACTTCCTTACTCTTCTATTTCTTAACTTGTCAGTCTAAGATCTCAACCGGAACATCTAAACTACGGAGGTTCTCATTAAGCAACTCTCACTCAAAAACAACCTTACCAACACCACTCAAGGTGAGAATTCAATTCAACCTAAATCATGAACATCAAGGACACTCAACGACCTTCATATCTAAGCACATTATCTCTCCCTTGGGAGCAAGCCTATACAAACTCTTTTAAGCATCACTTCTTTCAATTTTTAAGGTCGGAGCAAGACATCACTAAACCTTCACACTCATCACACAAGATGATTCTAAACCAAGGTGAATTACACTTTTACCCCTCTTAAAGGTGTCTACTCACTTCACACATCTAGGTATTTCCAAAACACCTTTTTCATCAAATTTTTCCACATCCCTCAAAACTCATCATGACTTTCTACCAACAACACACATAACCATAAGGCAACCCATCTATACCAAAAGATTGCATCTAAAGTTATCATATCAACTCCTATCTAGTCACATTGCCACGATTGGCATCACCACTAACATTTTCTCCCTCTATCCTTGTAGCATTAGTCCTTCGAGTAGCCGCATCTTGAAGACCATCGGAGAAGGAATAGGAGACAGATCTTATAGAGTTAAACTCTATGGAACAACTTTGAGTAATGAAATAAGTGAAGTTTTCCTAACGTCTTATAGCCTCTCATTCATGAATGTGGCGCGCTTCACACTATGAACAAGACTCTACTCGATGTGGCTTGTGAGACATCAATCCTAAAAACCATACCAACATCTTGTTCTCAGATACCATGTTTGTCACGACCCGAGGCTACAACCCGGATGTAACACGGCATACAAGACTATGAAGAGCCTCATACAAGCCTCATAGCATTCATAACATAAGACATATGAAATAGTACGAAATTTAAAACTTTTCTTTAAATCCATACAACCAAAAACATCATTTAAAATAGTGGAATTCTACTAGTCTCACATTGCCATCTAAAAACATCTTGAGTCAAAACTAGGGTCACTACCCTTACAATAGAGAGTCTAATAAGTTTCTAGCACAATGAATAAATAAAATGACAATAAAGCACTTGTCCACGGGTCCATGAGGACATACCACAAGCTTTGGAAGAACTCAATCCAAGCCATTTGAACTAGAAGGAATCAACTCAAATGCCGGAACCTACACTTTGTAGTAACAATAGAAGAAATATAGGTTAGCACACAAAAATGTACTAAGTAAGATAGTCATGCAAAAACCATGCTTAAAAAGGACATTTTGGTTGAACATCATGCTATATGCCAATTGGTGAGAAAACATCATGAACTTTAGCAAAAGGCATAAGATACAAGTATAATCATCATATAACTCATTACATCACATTAGAACATTCACCTTAGTAACCCTAAGCTATACTTGTGCAATATAAGAATAGCATCCCATACTACTATTCCTACTAAGTACCACTTTGAGGCCACCTTAGATAAACTTACCATTCTTTATTACTCATCTTTAGTCAATACTCATGCATAAGGAACACATACATTTCATAAGTCATGACAGGGAAAGTAACTCATAATACAATCCAAGTAAAGCATGCATCATTACATTAAGCATTTAAGTCAACATTCTCATTAGCTTCATTAAGAGCACATTCATTCATTAAACATTAAGACATTGGAGAATCACACCATAGCCCTCTTAAAGCCTACTCGTGTAATGCATGAATCGCATCCCATAATATCACTCACACTTCATAGAACCTCTCAAGTAACCATAGCACGTATCTCACATGATGGGAATAAGCATTAATCGACATAGAGCATGAGAGCAAACCATGGAATTCGGTATCGTGTAACCCCACACCGAAAGAAGGTGTCCTACTTGCCTAAGGTAAAACTAAATGTATAAACTTTTAGGTGGATACACTAGCTAAAATCCTATGTGGGCACATAGTTATGGGATAAGAAAGATGTTCATTGAAACCCCTANACCATAGCCCTCTTAAAGCCTACTCGTGTAATGCATGAATCGCATCCCATAATATCACTCACACTTCATAGAACCTCTCAAGTAACCATAGCACGTATCTCACATGATGGGAATAAGCATTAATCGACATAGACCATGAGAGCAAACCATGGAATCCGGTCTCATGTAACCCCACACCGAAAGAGGGTGTCCTACTTGCCTAAGGTATAACTAAATGTATAAAATTTTAGGTGGATACACTAGCTAAAATCCAATGTGGGCACATAGTTATGGGATAAGAAAGATGTTCATTGAAACCTGGCCTAACGTAGAGAAAGCTTCCATCTTACCATATCCACTCGGTACTTAGCCTCTATTCCCATAGAGTAGTTCATTCACATTAACATTATTGTACTTGAGAGTACTACCAACATTAGGTCTACCGACCCAAAGTACATTACACATGAAAGGACCACCACCGTTAGGTCTACCGATTCAAGGTACATTATGAGGATAGCTCATTGAATTCTCAAGAAAGGGCCACCACCATTAGGTCTACCGATTAAAGGTTTATCATTTCACACATAAAAGGTCTACCACCATTAGGCCTATCGATTCAAGGTTTACTATAACATTCATTCATAGACTCCTCATGAAAGGGCTACCAACATTAGGTCTACCAATTCAAGACATAACATTACATTGAAGAAACCTTTCACAAATATCATTATCATTCATAAGTGTATAATTGAGAATAACCTTTCAATAATGTAATTACATTCTATAAATGATCACATTACTTTCATAAACATAGAAACCTTGTTTTTCAATAAGGCACATGCATAATCCTCATAGTCATGTATAGGTTCTTCATTCATAGCCCTTCAAGAACCCTAAATCACAATTCATGATTCACATCTTGCATCACTATTCTATACATGGATATTCACATATTTCAATTAGATTAACTACTACATGCATAATTTGATCACAATCCACTCACATCAATCATCACCCACACTTTAAGATCCAATTTGACAAAATAAGGGAATTCATGGATTCATAGGTAATTCATCATAAAACAGTATTAATTCATAAAATTGATCATAATATAAGAAAATAAACATATTAAAATCATTTTGAAAGTGAATCCATGCCATAGATTGAAACCCTAGGTTTCGGAGAATTTCAACTTTGAGAAATAGAGTTTTGAAGGGACTCCTTGGATGGAACTTAACCAAGGATGAAGACTACCATACCTTGATGGATTTTTCCTCTAAATTTGAGAAGATAGACCTTGGTTCTTCAAGCTCTAGCCTCCACTTCTCCTTCTTCATCTTTGGGAACTTCTACAGAGAGAAATTTTGGAGAAGATGAACTATTTTGGGTCTTTGGGAATAATGAAGCAAATGGGGTGTTTAATGACTTAAAATCATTTGTATATGTGAAATAAAACAATTAAAATTGACCCAATAAAATAACTAATTAATTAGGAAATTACCATTTAACCATCGACTAAGCAGCCCACTCCCAGGCACCACGAGAGGGCATCACGAGTCGTGGTCCTGCCCGTAGTCCTTGGGCAGTGGCTATGGCTTGGGGTCTTGGCCAAAAATAATTGAAGTCATGACCACAAGACCTCCCACGATTCGTGGTCAAAACCACGAGTCGTGGTGAAGGTCGTGGTCTTAAGGCAGTAGCTAGGCTTTTAATCCTTGCCTCCCACATGCTTAAGGGGTCTTCGTGATCCCCTATATGATCCGTCAAGGGCACCACGACTCGTGGTGGTGCCCGTGGTCCCTTGACCAGTAGCTCCTTCAACTTGACACTTCTCCCATGAGGCTAAGGCAACCCCACGAGCCTTTCCATGGTCCGTGGTCATGACCACGAGCCGTGAAGTGGCTCGTGAAGGGGAGCCTTGGCTTGGGCACTTTTGGGGACACACTGCCTCACCAACCACGGGTGGCACCGCGACTCGTAGTGGCCACCACGGGTCGTGGTCATGGTAGGTAGTGGCTAGGCTAGTTTTAGGCAGCCTTGGCCCCCTAGCCATGGCCTTCACCCAAAACCTTTGTCCCTTACCCTTAACCCTTGACGTTAACTCCCGCGTTTAGGCTCTATTTAACCCTACTAATTTTTGAGGTGTTGCAAGAGTGGTCCTTGAGAGAGTGATACGTTGAATGTTAAATTCGTGTAATGGGTGATTACTAGTTACTCAAAGATATTGAATCTCAGTGGGTTGACTAAGTTTTGAGTGAAATAGTCATTTCTCAACCAACTATTGTGTTTCAAGCGAGTTCTTTCGAACCTTAACAAGCAAAACACAATCGAACAATCAAATTCCTTAATTAATCCCCTCTTTCAAGCTAGATTGGTAAGAATGTAATCAAACCCACTTTCTCAAGCTAGATTCATATTGATACAATCAATACAACTATCAACCAATAATTCGACTCTAATACCTCTTTCTCAAGCAAGTATAGAGTACTAAGCTAGAATTGCATTTGCAACTACAATTCCTCAATTAAAACATGAACAATTAATTGAACCCACTTCAAAACAACAATAAAATAAGTAACTAACAACACCCATTTGCTAGTTAACACATTCAACTACATCGTCACACCCCCAAGGAAAGGGGTTTTAGCCAAACATAGTGAAAAACAAGAAATAGATACCGATGAAGTTTTTCATCTGATTTGACAACGATTTGCAATTCCCAAATGCTAAAATTTAAGCTAAAAATCTCACAATCTCTAAATCTCTACTCCAAAATGTAAAAACAATGTTCTAGAATGTAAAAACTCAAAAACCCATAAGTGAACAATGTGGGAAATCCTTCTCTTCTTTTAAAAATTGCATTTATACGTTCCCAAAATTTTGAAAAAGAGTCAACTCGGCAAAGTAAGTGGGGTTCACTGACCAGTTCAGCGAACTGCCGAGTTGCTCCTTTTGTCTTTTTGGCTTGGCTTTTTCATCAAGGAAATCCTTCGCATATTAACATTTCAACATTAGTTTTTAGCATCAAATAGGCATTGAGGACACTAAATCCTCGAATAATAAGCCCAAAATGAGTTAAAATCCCCAACTCATCAGTCATCAATAATTATAGTTCATGATTTCAAAACTATTTCCATTAGTATTAGGGGCATCTCTTTCATAAAGTGAATGACTATGGGCCTTAAAAGCTATTATGAATAGATCAATGACGGTGAAAGTTTTTCTCACGCATGGTCTAAGGAGGTATCCTATTATAAGACAAGTGGCGACTACTCATGTTTTTTAAAGATAAGACAAGTTAAAACTAATAACTACTCCATGGGATTTATACTTAGCACCAAGAGGATATTGAGATGGAAGCTCTCCCGAGTTGAGGCTAGGTTTCTAGTAGAAATCTCCTTATCCCTTACCTATGTGCCCCCAAAGGATGATTGTCTAGATAGACATTAGCTAGTGGATCCACTTTAGCTCAGATTCATGGTTCTACCTTGGAAAGTAGGACAACCCTTTTCAATGTGGGAGACACCAAGGGTCCATGCTATAACTCGTAAGGTCTCTATGTCGGTTAAGGCTACTTCCCACAATAATGAACTAAGGTTACTTCAAGAAGTATCTCACATGTGTTCAAAAGATGATTTAACTTGCATTGATCATGATTAAGTTTTATGATTCTAACCCTCATATCTTATGTTTTAACTTGGTCTTCCCATATCATGAAAATGTCCTTTTTGGCATGATTTCATACTTTTATGCATGGCTATCATACTTGGTACTTGTTTGTACTAATGCATACTCTTGCCCATTGTTTCACTAATGTAGGGTTTGACGCTCCTATCCTGCATCTTCGTGACTAAGGATCTATTAGTAGAAGATTGAAGATTGGTGAGTCCTCATGTTCTGAGGACCAAGCCTTTACTTCATTATGTCTTTACTTTGATTTTTGGAACTTGATGTACAGGCTACGCCCAGATCATTTCTTATGTACTAGATGACTTTGAGACGATGTTTAGACTTTCATTTTTCTCTATAAAACTTTTATATGTTGAAATTGTCTTTTAAAATCTCTTGATTTTCTATTATCTTGTATGATGTATGCTAAGTTGCTTGTATAGGGCCTCTCGGGGTCTTGTACGTCATGTCACGTCTAGAGTGTACTTTGGATCGTGACACACCCTCTATGAGTGTTAGATCTCGGATGACCATCACTGTTTGGATTGTGCTGAGTTCTTGGCATCCGGAGACTTGTTGTTGTTTCTTCTTTTGGACCTTTCTATATATTGTATTTTTTCTTAGACATACTTGTATATATAGTCTTTCTGTACTTAGTAGCTCTTGTACCTATGACACCAGGTCCACAGATTTGGTATTGTGTTAGTTTGTCATTCTTGGTCACTTTTGGGCCTCTTTAGTTTATTGTTTATCATATTTACAGTTATATACTATGGCCATATTATGTATCTTTATTCGTGTTTTCAGTTGTTCATCATACTATTATTATATAGTAATCTTTTGTAAGTTAGTTTTGGATTTTTGTCTTGCCTACTCAGGGGTTGTGGTAGGCGCTATCACAATATGATTTGAGGTCGTGACAATTTTGTTGCTTTTGCTTCATTAAGCATGTTTGTCTTTTATTTTCAATGTGTTTTAATGATCTTTGCCACAATTTTTGTCCAGTATAAAGTTAATGACCTCATGCTCTATGACTTTAGAGTTTACAAGTTCAACATATCAGAACTTGCAAAGAAAAAAATTGCAACTAAATTCTTAGATAAATAGCATAACTATTTGATAATGTTTTGTTGAATATAATTAGGGATGAATTTTAATATTTACCAACAAAAGATGTTAGTGTTAGTTTATGTATCCTTTTGATAGTGACTTTAGAGCATACTGGTTCAAAATTGCTATTATTATTTTTGTTTCAATGTGTATGTTTTGCTTATCCTTTTAGAAAAGGTGAAGGGTAAGTTGGTCATTAAAAATAATGTTTTATAATACGTGTCTTTTTGCCCTAAAAAGAGATTGTCGGCACATCAGTTTTATATGAACATATACACATATTTTCCTTTTCTCTTCATCGATTCTATCGCCTTCTTCGATCATCCCAGAGTTTTACTATATTCAATAAGTATTGTAACATTTTTTTTATGTTTTATTTGTTGTTTTGGTTTTTTGCTGCTCATTGTTGGTAGTACTTGGTATTAATTGCAATGATTTCTCTCTATATTTATCATTAATGGCTTAAGATTGATGCCCTTAAATCCTACCTATTACTTGGTGTTCTTTGCTCATGAGGTTGAATCTAGAATAATAGATATTTTACTGACTTTCTTTATTCATTGAAATTTTATTTTTCCTTAGGCATAGGGTTTTGTTGCTTCTGCATCATTAAGCAGGAGGGTCTTTTGTTTTCAATGTCCTTTTATAATATTTGCCATAATTATTGTCCATTATATGGATTATGAGAGTTTACAGGTTCAACAGCTCAGAGCTTGCAAAGAAAAAATTTCTACTAAATTCTTAGATAAATATCTTGATTATTTGATAACATTTTGTTGAATATAATTAAGGATGAATTTTTACATTTACAAACAAAAGATATTTGTGTTGATTCATGTATCGTTTTGATAGTGACTTTAGATTTTACTGGTTCAAAATTGCTATTATTTTGTCTTGTGTTGAAAAGGGACAAATGTTTCCAACAATTGCCAGTGAAATAAGTAAAAAGAATGGCATCCTCAAGTATAATGGAAGAAGAAATAGAAGAAGCAATTATAAAACAAAACATATAAAAACCAATCACTACAAGAAAATGAAATGAAGTACTAAACAAATGCTTAGAGCTTGTGGGATATTACTTCTTCTTCATTAAACTTCATAAATATATATATACCTGGAGTAGGATTTAATGTTAATGTTTTAACTACTATATGAGAGACATTTATATTTAGGTACTTGAGTCTTGTGTTTCTAAATTAATTTTCTCGAGAAGATTTTGTAAGGAATGAATTGTTAGATTGTGCTGATGTTTTTGAAATGATGGGTACATCACTACAACAATTTTTAGCTATTGTGATATTATGTTAGCTCTTCTATTCATTATGTTTTACAATCTCATTTAGCTTCTATGATATTATGTTAGCTCTTCTATTGATTACAATTTAGAACTGCTTCTAGCTATTGCGATATTTGGTTAGCTCTTCTATTCATTAGTTTACTATAACTATATATTGAACGCAATACTTTTAGCCTCTAAGATGTGACCTGCAAAGTTACTACCCATTTTTTGTTCTTTTTCCCCTCAGCTTCAAAATCTATTGTTCAACTCCAAATTGAAAGACACTTATACAGCCTAGGAGAATGGAGAGCAAACTTATTAGTTTGATGAGCCTAAGGGACCAAAATACCCTTATTTTTCAATTTAATGACAAAGAGCACACATACTAAATCTGTTAAATGTGTTATGTGGCTTTATCTTCAACCTTCTTCATCTCTGTAATGGATCTATGTGTTTTTTTCCCATACATCTGCTACTAGATATGCTCAAATTTTTTTAATCTTATATTTTTCTAATGCTAACTTCCTACCTTGTTTACCTCATGTAATAGGGACAAATGTTCTTGTTGAATATAAAAACAAGGAGACTACACCCTAACTAACCTTCAACATAACACGTTGCATATTCTTAATATCTAAATAGAATGTACATAACTATCTCGTAAATCTCTGAATCCAAATTTAAACACATTGTTTACTTTTCAATTACTGTAGTATTGTGTTTTTTCAAATAAACACATGTAGTATTATTCATATGAGCATCATTCTCTACTTTCTCCTTGTAGTTTTGTATACTAACAACACCTTTTGCATTTTAGTGCAAGAATTGCAGTGAAGGTCAAAATAGAGGAGAAAGCTCGAGATGGAAAATCCTTTGCTCACACCCTATAAAATGGGTAACTTTCAACTTTCTCACAGGTACTTTTGACTTTCTTGTTTGAAAATAGTTTCATATAGAATATATTTTTGGTGCTTTCTGGAGCATAGATTGTTTGATAATGCACTTCTTATGGTTGAAATGGATGATTTTGATCAGAGGAATCCTGAATTTATATCTTTATAACAAATTAAGAATAACAAACTGAATGAAAACTTGTCTTCTTGTATTTTTGGCCATTTATAAGAATTGCCTCATGTGACTTTCATAAATCACATGAGATTGTATTGGAATCGAATGGCATACTTGAAAGCATGTGCTCTTCAAGGTATTCCGACAATTAATGGCTCAATCTTTGGGTCAATATAAACACAAGGAAGTTGATAACCTACTCAATCTTTAAAGTATTAATATTAGGGAAAATAATACAAATCTCACTAATTAAGGTCTTGATTACGTGCCTTCTCATAAATTTTGAAATGATTATTCGTGCAAGATTTCGATCTTCAGATACATGTATGTGATGCATTTAGATAGATGTATCTTGGATACATGAATAAAAATTAGGTGTAATTTACTTCAGATACTTGTATCCAAGTGGATTTACATGTATCATGGATACAATGACTCTCTCACTCACATCTCTCCTATTTTGATTGACTATCTCTCTCTCAATTGCCTCTCTTCCTATACATTTGTATGTCAGAATGTATCTTCAATGTATATGGTATCTCAAATACATATATGTAGTGTGATTTGTAACTCTCTTGCTCGCCTCTCTCCGATCTCACTCACTCCTCTTTGTGTATATGTATTTTAGAATATATGTGGAATGTATATGGTACCTCAAATACATGTATCTAGTGTCATTCGCATGTATTTGGGATACATTGATTCTCTCCCTCGCCTCTCTCCTATCTTGTTTGCCTCTCCTCTCTCGCTCCCCTCTCTCCCTTTGTATCTATATTTCAGATAGTATATGGTAGAAAAATACATGTATCTAGGAATATCTAACTTGAAATCTTGTATGGAATTATTAACTACTGAGACAATATGTAATTAGTTTAAACAAAAGGAAGAATTAGTAAATAGTGTAGTATTTTGCATAATTAGGCAGTTTTATTAAAAGTATTTTTGTGTGAACAATTTTATTACCACTTTGTCCACAACTATCGGCCACCACTGTTAACCACCTCTGCCATCATAACTACCACTACCACTGTCAACTACCACCACCATCACCAACCCACCTTTGTCATCATAATCATCATCGTTGCCAACTATTACCGTCAATCGCGGTCTATCACACCTACCAGTTCAATCATTATAGTTATATTAAGAATAACTACCATCATTATCACCTCTACAACTTCCATCATTACAGTTATATTCAGAATAACAACCATTATTATCACCGCCACCACTACAAAAAATTAGCATCACTACAACCAATTCCTACTTTTGACATCACAACTACCATCACGATCAATTTTCCACCAACATAATCATTATATACCACACATTTCTCAGTCAGCACCACCAACCACTAACATCTAAAGAGATTGAGAATCAAAGCAAACATGAATGATCTTGTTCAATTGTAACGTCAACTTAAATACAACTAAGACGTAACTAACTTGACTAATTTTGAGGAAGTACACTAACAACTTAATATATAACTAACTTGACTAACTCTAAGGAATTGCTTTAACAACTTAATATAATCTTGTGAAAAAGATAAGATCAAATGATTTGAACTAAATCTACTCTATAAACCTGAAAACTATAAGTATCTCAACACACCTCCTAAAGTTAGGTGTGGTGCAACAACACCTAACTTTGATAAACACCGAAGAAAGGCAGGTTTGGGCAGCAGCTTTGTGAGAGTGTGTGCAATTTGATCCACGGTAGGAAGATATTTGACAATCACTCTGCCTGATTGCACACTATTGCGGAGGTAATAAAAGTCTAGTGCAATGTGCTTCATGTTAGTGTGGAAGACTGGGTTTTTGTTGAGATATGAAACATCAATGTTATCACAAAAAAGTTTGGCATTTGTAAGACTTGGTATCGTAACTCATTCAACAAGTTTTGGACCCAAGTAATCTCAGAGAGTGCATTGGCTACCGATTTGTATTCTGCTTCAGTGGAAGAGCAAGCCACTGATTGTTGCTTCCCAGAGGACCAACATATAGGATTTGGTCCTAAGAAGAGTATATAATTAGATGTGGAGATTATGTCACAGCAATCGCCCACCCAATCAGCATCAACATACATATGTAGATTTCTATCAGAGTGGTGAGATATTTGCAAGCAAAATGTTGTTGATGACTTGAGATATCGAAGAACCCTTTTTACTGTTTCTGCTTTCAAGTGCTCCAGACTCGGGGATTGCATAAACTAAGATAATTTGTTAACTGCAAAAGCAATACCAGGACATGTGAATGATAAGTATTGCAACTTACCATGGTGCGGCGATAAAAGGTTGCATCAGTAGGAGGTGAACTTGAGAACATGGGTGTCGCAACCCCTTTATAGTCTGTTGTATCCACATCTAAGAGAATCTCAAGTATGTACCTGGAGTGTTATAAGACAATTCCATTCAGAACATGTTTAACTTCGATCCCAAAAAAGATAGTTGAGTTAACCAAGGTTTTTTGGGAGAACCTACCAGTCAGAGAGTTGATTACATGTGTGACAAGGGTTGGGTAATTCTAAGTAATGAGGATATCGTCAACATAAACCAAAATATACATAGTGACAACCTCAGATGTGAAAATAAATAGAGAGGCATCTGATTGAAACTTAACAAACCCGATACCAGTCAAATGAGACTTGAGAGCCTTATACTAGGGATATGGAGCTTGTTTTTTTGCCATAAATAGACCTTTTGAGATGGCATACATGATTGGGAAAATTAGAGTTAGCGTAGCCTTTCGGTTGAGCCAGGAATACTTGCTCTTGTAAGTTACCTTGCAAAAATGCGACGTTCACATCAAGTTAGTGAACCTTCCACTTGTTTTGAATTGTGATGGATAGAACGATCTTGATAGTGGTTGGTTTGACAACCGGACTAAAAGTTTCATAAAGTCCAATCCTGGATATTGTGTGAAACATTTTGCTACTAATCGCCCCTTGTACTTGTCAATGGAACCATTAACTTTCATTTAGTTCAAAACAACCAGTTACAATCAACATTGTTCATTGGGTCCTAGGTACTAGTTCCCAAGTTTGGTTTCTCATTAGGGCTTCGTATTCCAGATCCATGGTATTCTTCCATTCAATGTACTTAACTGCTTGCTTAAAGATATTTGATATGGGAGAATGGTAAGCCAAGAAGCAGAATTGTTTTTTCGATTTGAAGATATTATTTTTGGACCGTGTGACCACACTGGAGAGTGGAGGGGCATCAATAGTCGGCATAGTGTCTGGAGGATTTGGTGGGACCACATTGGAGGGTGGAGGGGCATCGATAGTCGGCATAGTGTCTTGAGGATTTGGTGGCTGCTGGATCAATATTGGTTAGGGAGGACTAGAATCGGGTGATGGGGGAGAGGTGGTGTAGGAGGGATTATTAAATAGTGAAGGAGATTGAGAAGCGATAGGAATTATACCTAATGAAGTGGAGGTTGCTAGTAGTTTCCCTTCAATTATGAACTCTTGAGTGTTGCGAGATAAATGCAAATTTGTTGAATTGGAAGGAGAGGGAACTGTTGGGGGGATAGTAATAGGCGGCGGAAGAGTTGGAACGAGATTGGAGTCCAAATTGTGTTGGACTTCTGGATGGGCAATCTTACAAACTGGGGACTCTATGATTTCCCATTTTAACGTGGAAATTTTATTTTTCAAGTGTGAGAACATTAGAGTAAAAGGAAAAATATTTTCACAAAATTGAACATCGCAACTAACGAATATTTTTGAGTTCATTGGATCAAAATAGAGGTGTGCATGATTAACAATAGAAACTCCTAAATAAACACATGGTGTAGATCTAGGCTGAAACTTATTGTGTGTAAATGGTTTAAGCCATGGATAACAAAGTCAACCAAAAATTTTTATCAAAGAGTATTTTGGTGGTTCGCCATATAATTGTTTATAAGGAAAATCATTATTCAGGCCAGGTGTAGGAAGTCTATTTAACATATAGACAGCATGGTGACAGGAAAATGACCATAATTCAGATGGTAGTGAGGCTTCATTGAGAAGAGTTCTAGCTGTTTCGACAATGTAACGATGTCTTCGTTCAGCTATGCCAACTCGTTGGGGTGCGTAGGGTGGGGAAATTAAATGTTCAATGTCATTGCGTTGTAGGTAGTGTTTAAGACATGTGTATTCACCCCCCTCCATCAGTATAAAAGGCAATTTTGTGTTTAAATTTTTTTTCACCAAAGGATGAAATTGTGCGAAAATAGAAGCGACTTCACTTTTGTTTTTGATTGTATACAACCAAATATATTAGGTGTAATGATCAACAAAAATGTTGTAATACAACTTTTTATCAATGGATAAAATGGGTGATGGACCCCATAAATCACTAAACAAAGTTTGAAGTGGTGCATTGCTATTTTAAAGTGAGTTGTTGATATAAGAAACGATGAGCTTTATTTGATGAGCAAGAATTATAAAAATCAAACTTTTCTTTGGTTGAAAAGGGAAGTGAAAATTTATTCAGTACTAAGTCTAGGATTTTCAGATGAGGATTACCCAGGCAAGAGTACCATAGTTGATGGGAGACTTTGGTGGAGTTGAAGTTGGCGGAAGGTGATATATGATCCCTACGGGGCCACTAATAGAGCCCATTTTTATTCCAGCTTTGTACCAGCATTCTCCAAGTTTTGAGATCCTTCACAAGAAAAGATTATTGAAAGTTCGATTGAGGTTAGATTGTCAGAGCAAAACTTAGCACCAGAAATAAGGTTCTTTTTGATAGTTGGACAACAAAGAGTGTTAGAGAGCATAAAATTAGAATTAGAAGCCTTAATTCGAGTTAAACTAGTGTGAATAATGGGAATAGTTTTACTGTCACCCATGGACATTTCCTCATTGCAAATATACTCTTCAAATTTATCTGAATCTATTATGACATGATGGATTTCTCCAGAATCAAGGATCCAAGGATTTGCATCTGGTGATGATTCGACAGAAAGTTGACCTTAGCTTCAAAGTGATTGCACAATTTTGAGTGACACACATCAGTGGTGTGCCCGATCTTCTTCCAAAGTTGGCATTTAACAGCTTGCCTGGGTTGTCTCCCATTTTGTTGATTGTGCCAGGGTACGCCTATTGTTGAGCCTGTGGTTTCGAAGATTGATTGGGGAAGTGGTAATTATTCTTGTGATGTTGGGGCTGAAAGTTGGTCCTTTGTACAAATGCAGTTGTGATGATTGAGGATATTTTTGCAATATCTTGATGTTTGAGAAAGAGTTCATGGTCCGTAAGTTTCTGGAATAGCTCCTCAAACCTTAAGGTTGTGTCACGCGCTCTTATAGCGGTAGTGATTTCACGGTACTTATGATCCAGGACACTCAAGATCTTGACTGCTAGTTCATCATCAGCCACTGGAGAGCCTGCTAATTTGAGAGTATCAACAATTAGTTTGACCTCATGTAGGGAAGTAGCAACTATCTTAGAGGTCTTTTTCAAGTTTGCAACTGATCTCACAAGTTGAAGATACGAGTGTGGCTGTTGTTGGTATAAGCTATATGAAGGAGATACCATGCCATTTTTGTCGAGGAAGCAGTTGCAACAATGGGAGCAATGGTAGGGTCAATTGATGCCATCATTGCCTATTGAATTAGTTGATCTTGGCAAAACTATGTATGATATTAAGGATTTGAGATAGTACTATCAGTTTGGGTGATAGTGGTTGGCGGAGTAGATTTGGCACCAGTGAGATGCCCAAGGAGCATGTGTCTGTTGAGTAGCATCACCAGTTGCAAAGTTGAGGTTACCTTGCAGTTTGATGGGTAATTGGGCTGCTGGAATAAATTGTACCACATGAGTGGTAGTTGGGACTGCAGCAGCACTGTCACTGGTGGTAGCAGGGACAACCATGTTTTTGAAGAGGAGAGAGAAAAAAAATTGGATCCGACTCCTAAGAGTTTTAGAGAGGCTCTGAAACCATAAAGAGATTGAGAATCAAAGCAAACTTGAATGATCTAATTCAATCATAACATCATACAAGTAAGATGAACTAACTTCACTAATTCTAATATGTAACTAACTTGACTAACTCTAAGGAACTATTTTAACAACTTAATCTAATCTTGCGGAAAAGATTGGATCAAACAATTTGAACTAAATCTACTCTAACAACCTGATAACTACGAGTATCTCAACAACATCAACCAACTTATCATCCCAATCATTACTACCACCACAATTACCAATTGCTACCATCGTTCTTTTTGGATTGATGGATAAAATATGAATTACTTCTTATTAGTAACACTTAATAAGTTTTGCAGAGTTGTGTTGGCGCCATTAACAAGGACAAGATCATATGGCAATGTTCCTCAACCACATGTTGTCCTTTATTACTCACAAAGAACCACAAAAAGCAGTTTTCTTATATCAGAAGCTACAGGAGTTTCTGACACCTCCCATGGGTAACCTCAGTTCTTGCAATTTACCAAGTTTGTAGCTCTAATTAATTTCCTCCCAAATACTCTTTTGAAATACTTTATTAATTGAAGATACAAAGATACACCTGGTATATGGAGGAAGGATCAAGTCGAGGCCTGGAAACCAATTGTAAGTGCTGTCCATGACAAAGGAGGAATCTTTTTTTGCCAACTTTGGCATACAGGGAGAATTTCTACCAAAGGTAACTAACTTTGCCTCAGTGGTTTTAACCAATTTATATACTCATATTTGATACTTCGGGAGAACCATCTCATTAAATGTAACTCCGGATCCTCTTAACAGATTTCCAGCCCAATCGACAAGCTCCTATCTCGAGCACAGACAAGCCAGTAAAAACTCAAACTCCGCCACGACAGCTGAGCACAAATGAAATTCCTCAAATTGTTAACGATTTCAGGATTGCTGCTAGAAATGCCATTGAAGCTGGTAAAACTTTTCAGTCTACTTTGATAGAAGTTGTTTGAGTCTTAAATTCTGGAGTACAAAATCTTTATTTCATATTTACTATTTTTATGATGTATAATACCCTAAAAGGAAAGAAGACAAAAAACACAAAATCAGTATTTGATAAAATGGATGGTGAGAACCTTAGTATGAAAATAACATGCATAAGATGAGTTGAATATATCAGTATTTGAATAATTCTAATGACTTATTCGTCAAACTTGATAAAATAGGATGACCTTTTAGTATGTTATATATAGGAAGAGCTTAAATTTTTTCCCAGTATGTAGATTCATTTTATATTGCGTATATTTAGAATGTAACTGTCATATGTGAACATTGGATTAGAACTTGTACTGTAAACAATAAAGCAGAGAAACAAGAAAAGAATTTTGTACTAATTGCAACAGAATTTGTGTGAACAATATGACTTTTGCAGTCAAAATGACATTATCGGTGCTCTTCAGAGAAATTTAAACCAGAATGGGTTACTTTTCAGTTATCTCCACCATGGTCTAGGGGAAATAAAGAAAAGAAATTTAGGTGTAGAAGTTTTTGCAAACAATTTTACATCTTGTAGACCATTTTCTGATATGAGTGCTTTGTTAGATTAATTACTAGGTGACTTGATTAATTGTGATGTGCTGTCACATCAGTATTGCCTTCAAATACACTTTGTAGGATTCTGAAATCAATATTTTATTATGTAAGCTATTCAATTGTAGGATTTGATGGGGTTGAGATCCATGGAGCACATGGCTATCTAATTGACCAGTTTATGAAAGACCAAGTCAATAATCGAACTGACCAATATGGAGGGTCTTTAGAGAACCGTTGTAGATTTGCACTCGAAATAGTTGAAGCAGTTGTAAATGAGATAGGAGCTGACAAAGTCGGAATAAGGCTTTCCCCATTTGCTAACTACATGGATTCTGGAGACTCAAATCCAAGTGCTTTGGGACTTTACATGGCTGAATCCTTGAATAAGTATGGTATATCTTATTGTCACATGGTTGAGCCAAGAATGAAAACAATTGGGGAAAAAGTTGAATGTCCTGAAAGCCTTGTACCCATAAGGAAGGCATTTAGAGGTACTTTTATTGTAGCTAGTGGTTACGATAGAGAAGATGGAAACAAAGTTGTGGATGAAGGCCGAGCTGATCTTGTTGCGTATGGACGTCTGTTTATAGCTAATCCGGATTTACCCAAGAGAATTGAGCTTGATGCACCTCTCAATAAGTATAACAGGGAAACATTCTATACTTCTGATCCTGTTGTTGGCTATACTGACTATCCATTTCTAGAAAATGTGGTATGATGATGCCAAGGAAGCTTTAAAGATCACTAGGACTTCCTCAACAAGGAAAGGATTCCTTTGTATCTTGAAGTGTCCTCGCAAATCAAATTATCACCTTTGATTTAGTTTCCACCCCAGAACCTGTATTCCAGGACTTTCTTTCTTGACTTGATTGGATATCCATTTTACATCCTCATTCCAACTTAAGATACGTCTTTACAGAGAAAGAACATATGATTGAAAGACAACTTGTCATGTAGAACATTATATGGAAGTTGTGAACCCATTGGAACCAAAATTCATCTCTTTTATCGTGCCAAAATCCAGAGTAGTTTACATATGACTACTCTATTAAAAATGTTGGAAGTCAATCAAATCCAAGCCTCTGGCTCCTCTTGGTTTGCTCAAAGTTCCCATGCTACCAATGACTTCCTTGAAGTTTCTGTAGCCCCTGACCATAACAACGTTGTGCAGATGCTAGAGATCATTTGAATCACTTTTTTTGGCAGCTAGAAAATGTGTGCCCGATATGTTTGCAGTGTATACTTTTGATAAGTTGCACTCTCCCACTATGCCTTGCTTTTCTACTTGGTCAGTTACGACGTGTTGTCGACGTCCTTCAAATGATAACTTTGTCTATATAACATAATCATATAGGAGGAGTATATGCAGCTAACAAAGAAGAACAACTATGCCGAAAACATACCAATAACTCACGAGCGACAACCTCGGTGATAAATAAATGGTGTATCACCACACCCTTCCTTTCTTCCACTTCCCAAATGATAACATGACCTTTATATGAGGTCAAGCTTACTAACCAACCTTAGTTCACGGTAAAAAAAAAACCTTAATAGCTTAAACAATTACACATAACTCAAACTCACGGTTTTCGATCACCATCCGATGAGTTCTTACCATAAACCTATTAGTGATATCTCTTGATTGATTATTAGGATATATCTTGATTGATATTCCATAATTTAGTATCTCATTAGTGATTTAGTTTCTATTATGATTAGGAGAAGATCGCAATCCTGTATTAGCTGATTCTTTCCTTATTTTTTTTTGAGAAGGTTTCTTTCCTTATTTGTTGTTTGCTCTCTTGTATAAATACACATACATATTAATAAAAATCACATCACTCCAACAGTAAAGCTCATATGGTATCAAGAGCATAAAAGTTTAACAAAAAAGTTTTCCCTTACCACTTGTCTTTCCCGCTGCGACTAACAATGGTTTCAACTGATGCCTCCACTGAGAACACCTCAACCACACCTTCTACCGAATTCTCCGAAAACTCTCACCATCAATAGTAATGAGAAGTTGATCAATATCAACGTTGGTTCTCAAGCACCTCTAAAGCTCAACAATAGAAACTACCAGTCATGGAAAAACCAGTGGGAAACCATCCTCAGTGCATATGATTTTCTCCATTTTAATGAACAACCACCAAGTTCAACGACCAAACCTTTTCATCAACGACAAGACCATCTCATTCGGAGTGTCATTGTTGCCTCTTTATATTCTGATATTGTTCCATTTGTCATTGATGTCAAATCTTTCTTTTATCTTTGGAAAAATCAAAATGGAAACCTATGCGAAGCCATCACGTGCTCGTATCATGAGTCTTAAAGAGTCTCTAAGAAACTTGAAAAAGGGTAACCTCTCTATTACTTCATATCTACAAAAGATCAAACAAAATCTGCAGCACTTTAGTCTTTGCTGGCATCCAAGTTTCAGTGGATGAGCTCTTCCTTCATGCTCATCGTGGAGTTCCATCTGAATATGGCACTATCACTTCAGCTCTAACAGGATCAGTGAGCATAGGTACGAGGAACTCAAATCCTATCTTATTCCATATGGATTTTGCCACTCTCAGCCAGATTACCTCTTGTTTATATATGCTAAATCTAGAGTTATGCTCTACCTCATTGTATATGTTGATGAGCTAATTATCACGGGTAATCATCAATGTTCGGTGGAAGATTTTATTAGGTATCTTGCTAATCATTTTTCTATTAAAGTTATTCAAGTTAATAGCTTCAACCATGTTGGCTCAGTTCAAGTTATTCGCTCACCATATGGAATCTTCTGAAGTCAGCAGAAGTATATCTATGAGATCTTAGACTGAGCCAACATGGTTGAAACTAATCCCATGCACACACCAATGGCACACAGAGCTTGTTCTATGAGTAGTGATGGCTCTTTACTTGAAGATCCTAAAGAATATCGTTGTATAGTTAGAAGTTTACAATATCTTCATCTTACCAGACCGGATGTTGCCTTTGTTGTTTGCAAATTGTCTCAGTTTACAAGTGCTCCAACAACTACACACCAGACTATGGTTAAACGAGCACTACAAAAAAATGCATACTTTGTGGAGGCTTAATTGGGGAGGTCAGACTAACCTTCAGAAATTATGTCAAATTCTGGGGGTTTATTCAACCTGTGCAATTTAATTCAATATTGCGGCGGTTATGCTCCGTTAGTTTATTAGTATTTACTAAAAAAAGCCATTATAATGAAAATGTGTGCCAGGGTTTGGAACTTTCTCTCTTTATTTTTCCTCCCAAAATTTTAGGTTCGCCGGGAAAATGCTCTCAGAATTTTCTCGCTCTCGGTCACTCCACAACATCCATTAGATGAAGAGAAGAAGAGAAGTCTAGTGATTTATGTTCGCAGAAGAGAAGAGGAGCTCTCGTTAGGTGTTGATTTTCCATTAAAGAAGAGGAGAAGATTGATTGGATTCTCTCTAAGCTCGCAAATTTGCTCTTCCATCGACGAATATTCTCAAAATCGTCACAGGTGAGAATATCTTCTCCCTCATGTGCAGTATTAGGAGTTATGAATAGTCTGTTTGATTCAGATAGAGCTAAAGTTAGTTGTTTGTTTGATTTATTTTTGAATTTTGATTCTGGAATTAGTGTGTTTTCGTTGAGTATATTGATGCGGTAAGTTGTACTTTATGAGGAATTAGCTGGATTTGTTAGCACTGAATCTAACTCCTAAGCTCTTGGATGTTTCAGCATATGATGCAATGTGTGAAAAAATATTATTTTGTGCAAATTGCAACTCAATGAGTCAGTTTCTATTATCATTTCTAGACTGAATTTTCCAGTCCTAGTATCCAATAAAGTTCTGAATGTTGACTGAATTTTTTTTTGAGAAAGGTAACATTACTTCTATATATCCACAGGTATACTACATCAAAGTGTAGTCCCCCTCCAAAAATTTTTACTTACATCATTCCTAGGATCTTCTAGTTACAACCAGTCACTAATATTAAACACATTTTCAGAATGTTGACTGAATTTGAAGGATCTGGATATTGTTATGTGCAATTGTAGTACCATCGTGTTATCTACTCTAGATTATATAGATATACATTTGTTCTACTAGAGTGGTTTTTGATAGATCCTTTGCTCGAATGTTAAAGACTCTCGGCACTAGGTGGAATCGGACCCATATGCTCTTGTATGTTATTTGATTACCTATGTCAGTCCGGTTAAGATTTAAATTCTGGACAAGTAATTTAAGTGTTTTAATCACGATCGTAGGAAGCAGCTCGTTTCTTGATATATGTAGTTCTGATTATATATCTACTTTAAGTATCCTTTCAAAAAACACATTAGATGCATTATTTTGGACCTCATTCGTGACAAGTTGCTGTCCAGTTTGTTGCACAACTTCTCCTCAAGAAATTGAGATCACAAACTCATTAGATGCACTATTAGTACTCAACCAATACATCATATTTTGAAGTTGTAGCTCACACCTTAGCAGCTGAAAAGTGTCCAGAATTTTCAAGAACTAGGGCTTGTATTAGTACATAAGTACCATCAAAACTAACGTGCTCCGCACCTACAGTTTCACTCTGTTTCCAGCAATTAATTGCTGCTCAAAATCAAAAAGTCTCTTTCAACTCTATATAAGAAGCCACATTTCTTTCTTGGATATATTGTATCACATGTCTTCCTCATTTCCTAGCTTTGTTGCTAAGGTTTGTGACACAAACTGTTTAAGTTACAGGTCATTCTAAAGATATTTACCATTGTAATTAATGTTACTATAACACATGGTATTAAACAGGGAACTGAAGAAGCAAAGAGAAATGGCAGCTGTAGCTAAGGAGGAAGAGAAGAAGGCGTATAACTCTACTACCGAGTATGACACACATTTATGTTTCTCTTCATGAGCTCTGAATGTTCAGCTGCCATGTTGCATATTTTCCTAAATTGTTTGTTTCTCGTATTTGCTCAATGTGCTTTTTTTTTAAAAAAATTGTTATACAGTACTGTACACTCACCCCTTATTGTGTTCATTTGCAAACCTACTCA
Source organism: Solanum stenotomum (assembly GCF_019186545.1). NCBI lineage: Eukaryota > Viridiplantae > Streptophyta > Magnoliopsida > Solanales > Solanaceae > Solanum > Solanum stenotomum. The sequence continues at coordinate 34,457,168 of NC_064292.1, forward strand.
GCCATTCAACATGATTTGTCTATACACTGAAACTGGGTTATTTAGATAGAGCAACTTTAGGTGTAAGTTTCATTTATGCTGCATTATTCCTTTTTTTTTTCTTTTGCCTGTGGCTTTTTGGTTTAACATTCTACCATTCATCTGTTTTAAATTGGATTGATTGCATCATGGATCAGTGGCCTTTTAATTGTTTACTGACCAAGACTTGTCTCCGCAGTGGTATTGCAGTATCAATGGTGATGAAGTATTCTGACAATATTGTGAAGGTAGGGTGGACTCTAGTTGTGCATCTGCTTTAGTTTCTGTTAAATGGGTTCATCAGTCTAGTGTCGATTATCGTACATCTGAGATCACCGTAGAATATCTATGTTGTGAGTACATATTTGCTATTAATTACTTAATTATGCCTTCAGCGCGCCAATACTAATGAGATAAAGCAATGTGAACATATTTGCATATTGAAAAGGATGGTTATCAGTGGAGGAATATGAATGCTGAAATGGTGACCTGGACAGAATTGGAGCCAGAGTACTTGACCAATTCTTCTGATGNGCCTTAAGCGCGCCAATACTAATGAGATAAAGCAATGTGAACATATTTGCATATTGAAAAGGATGGTTATCAGTGGAGGAATATGAATGCTAAAATGGTGACCTGGACAGAATTGGAGCCAGAGTTCTTGACCAATTCTTCTGATGAATGAACTTCTCATAGTGATGAAGTATCTTACTGGATGCCCAATTCTTAATGTTTTTGGAAATTTGTTAGAAATATGTATAACACAAATGGATTGGAAAAATATTAGAATATTACTTTTAATACTGTAACTTGTTGGATATTACTTTTTATACTGTTAACTTTTTTTATTACTGCATCAGTATCATTACTTGTAAATTTATGGCTGTTTGAACTATTATTGGCTTAATTAGCTTTAGAGCACTGTTCTAAGAATCAATTTGTAGGTTCAAACTGCTGCAAAACAACCCCTGTTGCTTGTTACAGGGGTTAGCGAAAAACCCCCTACAACTTAATTATGGCAGACCTAACTCTGGAGTTGTTGAAACCTCAGTTACAACAAACTATGGGTTTAGTATGTTAAATAAATCCCCGCTATTTAGGCTTCTTTTTGTAATGGAGCTCTGTGCTATCTTGTTGGCACATTTGCTAATGGTCTGTTTTTTCGCAAAGGTAAGTCACTAAATCTGCACGCCTTCTCTGACTCAGACTGGGCAGGTAACCATGAAGATCTCTCCTCTACTACAACATATATTATGTTTTTTGGCTCCATTCCAATCTCATGGAATTCTAAGAAGCAAAGAGTTGTTGCTTGCTCATCCATAGAAGCTGAAAATCGTGTTATTGCTTTAGCGTCAGCTGAAATTTATTGGATCTGTAATCTACTTCAGGGTTGTCTATTTTTATCAATGAACCACTAGTTATCTAGTGATAACACGATTATTTTGTTTGACATCTCGTCCAACAAGGCATGCCCCATTATTGACTTCAACAATTGTTGCATCCAATTGCCAATGGTTGGCAAGGTTGGCAAATTTGCAGTGGCGACAAATGTTGAGAAACACAACAATTAAAAACTTTTGGTGGCACCACTTTGACATATTGTGGATGGTGTTGAAATTTGCAAATGCAAATTTCTTCTATAAAAGGAGTTCATTAGCTCATTTGTAAAACACACCAAGTTAGAGAAAAAAAATTATTTTGAGAGCAAAGTGAGGTATTCCATTGACTTTATAAGAAAAATAGTCTCTGCAGAAAAATAGAGTGTGAGCGATATTTTAGTAAGATGGAAATCCAAAGAGTGTTATTCCTTTTGAGTGTGTAGTAGGCACTTTGAGTATTGTATTCGTGACTACACAATGTAAAATTCTTTACTATAGTGATATCAGTTGCTCCTCTTGGCCCGTGGTTTTACCCTTATTTAGAAGAATTTTCACGTAAAATTCTTGGTGTCATTATTTTTCCATTTTATTTTCATTATTTTGACCATATATATTTTTGTTTTAATCTGCATTTTCCCCAACACTTAGATGCAAAGAGTTGTTGCTCGCTCATCCATAGAAGCTGAAAATCGTGTTCTAGCTTCAGTGTCAGCTGAAATCTGTTGGATCTGTAATCTACTTCAGGGGTTGTCTATTTTTATCAAGGAACCACTAGTTATCTAGTGATAACACGATTATTTTGTTTGACATCTCGTCCAACAAGGCTTGCTGCGTGTTTCTCATGGTTCTTCCCGAGATCAGCTAGATGATCTTCTTCTCACCAAGCCGCTTCCAAAAGCTCCATTCGAAGCACTAAGGTCCAAGATCGGTATGTGAGACTGATCTACCATCTTGCGGGGGTATATTAGTGATATCTCTTGATTGATCTTCAATATCTTAGTATCTCAATAGTGATTTAGTTTCTATTATGATTATGAGAAGTTCACAATCATGTATTAGTTGATTCTTTCCTTATTTATTGTTTGCTCTCTTGTATAAATTCATATACATATTAATAAAATAGCATACTTCTCTCCAACAGTAAAGATTATAAAACCATCATCATCATTATATATCTTCATAGTTTGAAAATTCAATAGAGAGAATTAGAAGCATAGAAAGACAGTTAACACTGAATTGCCGATTGCAACATTACTGTGTAAATAGCTAAGAAAAAGAAAGTTCTCTTTCCAAATGAACTCTAGAGATATCCAATTGTTTGAAGATGTGCAAAAAAGAACTGCATACTCCAGCTACCAGACTTTCTATTTTTGATACTATACAATTTGTTGACCTCTTTGCTTAATTAAGTCTAATATGTAAGAAAAACAGAAGGGATGAGAAGGGAAAACGCTAAGAGTATTTGAAATTAAGATATAGTTAATTATTTATTTTGACTCAAGAAGAGATATTACTATAATGAAAAAAAAGTAGTACAAATTAAGATCAAAAAATAAAAATGAATAATTTAGTCAAATTACTCTATTTATTATATTTTCTTAAAGAACATGAAAAAAACTAACATATAAAATAAAATAGATTGGAGGAAGTATATATACCAAGAGAAAGCTTATTTTGCACTTAATTATCGTCGCAATATATTGTAATGCATAGTTGGATACAGTTGATATTTTTGCACCATTAACTAATATTCTGGATACATACTGGAGTAATAATATTGTCATCTAAAGCTAAGATAATATGGTTACATATATACTGCACACATAAACATACAAGTAAACAAACCAAAAAGGCATAAGATATAAATCTAAAAGTAGAAGTACATAGACAAGAAAATGATCAGTAGCTTGAATCCCCAAAACAAAATGGAAAAGAAAGCATAAGGAGGCAAAAAGAGAAACTGCTTTCCTCAAAAACCTACTAAAGGATATGTATGTGCAGCCTAAACCATAAAATACAGCCTACTTTCTGCATGACATATACGTAGCGTAGCTCGTCCAAAATCACATCGACCAATTAAGTCAAACTATGGCCGTAAGAATTGCTACTACAGTATTGAGAACTTGAAGATAATTAGCCCATTCAATTACAAAAAGAGGTAATGGTCAAATAAGAACAATCTACAAATCATTGATTATCTACTTGGCCCATTAGAGGCTGATTATTTGAACTTGAAGCTATACGATTATCTACTTGGGATAGGATGGTAATGCTTCACCAAGGTTGTCCTTCTCCTCCAAGTCGTCGAGCCAGGTCAAAATCTTTTTTCACTGTGCATCAAGATTAATGAAATAATATAAATTTTACGCATCATAAAACAAAGCATGCCAAGCAAACAAGTAGGCTGTTCTAAAGACCTAGAGATGCCCAGCAGGTGCTCATTATCCATAAAAGTAGTTGAGACCCTAAGGCAACTGCTCTCCTCCGTTTCCCAGTATTATCTTAAAAGATCATTGGGCTAACTTTTCGCTCTGCACTAAACACCTAAAATCTCCCATATTGAAACAGGCTGTACCTAGCCCCTAGGTACTCCACTCCTCCTTGATGTGATTGAAGAATTCATATGAAAGAGGTTAACTTGGAAGAGGCAATAGAAAAGATTGCCTCATTTCACTTTTGCATCTTTAGCAAATGTATAGATGGAGTAAATAAAATTAGGACCCTGAAAATATGTGCATCTATGGCATCATTTGTGTGCCGTAACTTTGAGACTCAAAACATTTGTAGAGTATTTTCCTCCTTTTTCTCTGGGGGAGGACGAGCATAACACAATTGAGAAAGCTAATAGGTACATGAAATCTACAACAGAATAACACAATTTGTGAAAGACGAGAAATTTGATTTAGGACCCCGAAAATATGTGAGTCTATGGCATCATTTGTATGCTGTAACTTTGCGACTAAAAGCATTTGTAGAGCATTTTCCTCCTCTTCCCTAAGGGGGGACGAGCATAACACAATTGAGAAAGCTAATAGGTATATGAAATGTACAATAGAATAACGTAATTTGTGAAAGACAAGTAATTTGATGAACAAGGTTGCCAGCCCATTCCCCAGAGCAACAAGGGAATGAGTAGAGGGATGTCGAGAAAGGTCAAGTGAGGAGAAGGAACAATATCATATAAGAAAACCAAAAAAAGGAAGAATTGAAGAGGAAACTTACTAAGTGTAACACGCTTTGCATGAATAGCACATAGCATTGCATCTTCAAACAAACAAACTAAAAAATCTTCAGCTGCCTGCAAAATAACTATATCACTCTTGCTGATATTGATTAAGAATAGAGTTCAATATGACATATTTTACAAAATTAGGCTGAAAATAATAATGTTGACTGAACTAGACTATGCACTCAAACTTTCTTATTTTACAAAATTAGGCAGAAAATAATAATGTTGACTGAACTAGACTATGCACTCAAACTTTCTTACTTTATACATACATCTACATTTTGCTATTTTAAAGATAATTAATGATGAAAACATCCTAAGAAAAGCATGATGTACAAGGATCATAGGACTATTAATATACTATATATGCAGGTAAAGACAAATTGCCTGACAGAATAAGCAGAGTTTGACATGATTGCAACACTGTCTTGACTCTTGAGGAATCTGTATGAAGAATGGAATAAAGTTCTTTCACTCCAAACTACACCAGATGGCGCAGAAAGAAGATGAATAATAGTTCATATATCAACACTAAATATAAATTTTTTGACACTAAGTAGACATTTCAAGTTTCTACTGCTGACTGTTCCCCTATGACTATATGTCTGTTATTCGAGCACAGCTACTAACAGAACAAAGGATTTCAGAAACATTTCCTAGGTTCCTGTAGAGGACACAAGGTATATTATTTCACAAGATCATTGATGCTCTTCCAGATACAAACAAAATCTCATAGGGAAGCAGAAATGCATGCTTGCAGAGAGACATGCTAAAGCTGATGCTTAGCTCTGTCTTCTTTTCTCACTAGTTATCCACAGAGCCCTGCCAACTTAACGGGATTCTATCTGTTTCTGATCAATGATCACAATTCACAACAAGCCAATTCCTTTTACGCCACATGTTTACTGGACATCAACTTGTCACTGACAAACTAGAAAAAACTACATCTTTTCATGCACATAGCAAATACAATTATATATACATGTACTCAAAAAGGTTTAGAACACACAGAGCTTTTGGTTTATATATAGCACAAAGAATAATGGGCATATTAGAGGAGGCCACAGGGTATACCCACTAAGAAATCCCTTTTCTTTTCAATGCCTTGTTCTTTGCAGGGGAAGTTAAAAAATAAGGTATGCCATGCTAGAGACTATGTATCAGAATTGGCTTAGCTTCAGAGGAAAAGGTGAATAACTTGTTGCTACAAGATCAGGCGTATGCTGATGCAAGTATAAGCATCGTATTTGTGACAACAAAACAAAAACCAATAGGAATTAGTGATACTTAGTAATAATATATGTCCTCTCGATTGGAACAATATCCAAAAGGAGTCGACGCCCTGATTTAGGGGTAAGCCGAGTAGCAACTTTATTTGTGGACACTGGACTGTCCATTCAGCTTCAGGACATAAGCTTATCTAAGCAAAGATCAAAGATAAGTAGTTTTTACTTTGAACTTGCCTGATTAATAAAACCTAAATAGTATTTTTGCAATTTGAAGATATCAAAGCAATTCAGTTGAGCAGGACTCATAGAAGGAAAATGCATAACCATAATCAAAGTAGAAAACCTTCATGGAGCAAGAGTTTGTGATAGACATCTCTAAATGTGATAAACCTTCCAGAAACTCAAACTCCCTTAGCTACCACCCATCTTGGATTGCCTGTTAGGAGATAATATCAATTGTCTTTCTTCTATGTTGGTCGGACTCTTCAAAAATGTCGACGTGTGCGTGTCGGATTCTCCAAAACTAGTGCATTTTTGAAGAATTTGACATGGATGTGGCATCAGTTTTGAAGAGTCCGAGCAAATAGCCTTTCTTAACTAATGTATGCTAGAAGTGGTACTGAAAAGAGGAATATCACTTTAATAATATGTTGGCTCTTTTCATACACAGTAACTACCCTGACCACAGAATTGGAACGTGCTTTATATTATTATGGAGTTCATGCTGTAAATTTCTATAACTTGGAGAAACCTTTTATAGGAGATTATTAAGCACGTTTTGAAATTGATAGTAGAATTACTCTAAGATACATTAAAATGATTTTAATATGTCTATGGAGCAGAGACTATTTCCAGCTAAATAGGTTATTGATATATAAAACTACTATATGATATATGAGAGCAAATATATTCATATGAATCGCTTTCCCCGTCCTCTCTAGGAACACATGATTCCTATAAATAACTTAAATTAATGCACATGATCCAAATAGCAGCTAACAGATCCACTTTTTATGGTGAGAAATTGACGTACCTCTTGAATAGCAATTAACGCCTCAGCTTGCCAACGAGTTACCTCAGGTGCAAAAAAAAGTGACTGACTTCTCTAACCTGCCCCAGTCAGAAAAGAGGCATAAAACAATTAGGTTTGGTGAAACTTAATAAAGGCAAGGATAAATCCATAATCTATTTGGTCTAAACTAAACCATATTATCATCAAGGGTATCTATATAGCAGTTCTACAACACATTTACATTTAAAAGAATAGTCAGAATGCAGATTTTGAAGTACACTCTTAGTCCACACTTTCTGCCAGAACCACAAACTGAGTCCCAGGGACTTCCTGAAATATACAGCAGGAGGATAGAAACTATTTTTGACTAGCAGATCTGCGTAGAACACCTTCTTAAAATATGAAATTACCAAACCTCCTACAGAAGAAGATCCTCTCTAATTGAAAAGAGTTAACTAGTTTCCACTTTTGTAAGTTCGGCAGATCATAAATGGTCTTCCCACTCCAATCCCATAGTGAAATCAAAACGAAACGGAAACCTTTCTTTGAACAATAGTGCATAATCCCAAAAACTGGTCAAACTAACCTGCAAATTGAACTCAGCCAAGCCCAAACAAAGAAAATACTAGAGTATAAAGATAAACTCAAGAAGAGAATGAATTTTTCTTCTTCTATTTGTTAACATCAGTGTGCTCTCCATTGAGAAAGTAAATCAGTTAGAAAATAGGTGAATGTTCATCTTGACGTAGTCCAAAGGAAAATGAGAAACTGAGTTATGGAGTAATACATCAATTGATGCTTGCCAAAGATGCCTCTTTTAAAGGGCTTTTATTCAAGAAAAGGGGGCTATTCTCTGCATTCCATAGTATTTTGATACAATGAGTAGATGATTAGGAATATTATAAAGTAGTTACTACTGTTCATTAGTGACAAAAATAGTTATCACTGTTCATTGTTTGTTAGAGTTGTTAGAAGCAGTTATTTCAGTAGATTGTAGCTTTAGCTTTCAATTCAACTCTATAAATACAAATGTAATACAACTGTTAAGGCATGAAATGATATATAATAATTCTTCTCCTCTCTCTTTTACTCTATTCTTCTTAGCTTTTATCTCAGAATTGCCCTGATATAGCTATCTTTTTCTTCGAGGTTCAGCCTCCTAGTTGATATTATCCTTTCGATTACTGTTAATTGGATCAATTGGTATCAGAGCAGTTGGTCCTCGGCTAAGAAATCATGGTTGCTTGGGAAAAAAATCAAGATAAATCTTCAGAGGAAATGGAGGGCAAATTGTCTCAGATACAGGAACAATTGCAGAAGTTGATGGAAGGTATAGTGAATATCAATGATAGAAATGTACAGACAGATAAGGAATTAATGGAGATCAAGCAAGCCCTAGGAAATGCGAAACAGAAGGACAAGGAAATGGATCAGAATAGAGTTGAATCATCAGTGGGTGGAGACAGAGAACAGGGGTTTTGCAATGCAGCTGGGAATTTCCAAAATTCTAATGGTAAATTTCTTACCCGATGTTCTAAACTTGATTTTCCTAGATTTTTGGGGTCGGATTTGAGGGCATGGTTATATAAGGTGGATCAGTTTTTTGCCATGGATGAAGTTCCATATGATCAGAAGGTGAGAGTAGCTTCTATCCATTTGGATGGTGAAGCTATTGTTTGGCATAGATCATACTTGAAGTCTAGGAACTCAGTTATAAACCCTTCTTGGTCTGAGTATGTGTTGGTTGTTAATGAAAGATTCGGGGAAGAATTTGAAGATTCCATGGAAGCACTTAAAAATCTACAACAAACTGAGAATGTTAGAACATATCAGGCTGAGTTTGATAGGTTATTGAATGGGGTTAATTTGTCAAATGGAAATGCTATCAGTTGTTTTCTGGGAGGATTAAAAACTGAGCTCAACAAGGCTGTTAGAATGCAAGCACCCAAAACCTTAATGCAAGCCTACAAGTTAGCTAAGTTGCAGGAAGAGGTTTTTGATGCTCAGGCTAAGTCTTGGGGAATTAGAAATACAGGAATCAGAATGGTCTTCTCCCTACTCCATCTAGGTTTCAGGGTGTACAAAAACCTACTTTCTCTATCAGAGTTGTCAAGAAACCTTATGAACCTAATGCTAACAGGTTCAATAATGGTAATACTGGTAGAAGATTATTGACTGCTACTGAGATGGATGAGAAAAGGGCTAAAAGACTGTGCTTCATGTGTAACGAGAAGTATATGCCTGGGCATGTTTGTAAATCCAAGAAACAGTTATATTTGGTTGAAGTTCTGGAGGATGGGGAGGTAATCATGGAGGAAGAAGTGTTAGAAGTGGATGAGTGCATGTCAATTTCCTTACAAGCATTTACTGGAAGTACAGGGTATCAACAATTAGAGTAACTGGATACCATGAAAACCAACCCTTACATGTGCTTATTGATACAGGTAGTACTCATAATTTCATTGATGAGTCAATGGCAAGGAAGTTAGGTTGTAAAGCTTTTCCTATACATGAGCAATCAGTTAGTGTGGCTAATGGTAGGAAGGTTCAAACTACTGCAGTGTGTAAAAATCTGAAGTGGTTACTGCAGGGTACAACTTTTTCTTCTGATTTCCTACTACTGCCATTAGGGAATGTTGACATAGTGTTGGCTGTGCAGTGGTTAAACACTTTGGGTAGGATTTTGTTTGATTTTAGAAATAGAACTATTGAGTTTGTGCATCTGGGGAGGAAACATGTTTTAAGGGGAGCCAGTAGCCAGATCAAGACCACCAAGGCCCAATCCTTGAATAAAAAAAGTGCTGATTTAGTTCAGGTCTTTATGCTAACCTTGGTGTCAGATGCAACCTCTGATATGCAATGCAACAGTATACAAGTAACTCAAGGTACTGATATTCATCCTACATTAACTGTTTTAATGGAACAATACAAGTGCCTCTTTGATATGCCCAGTTCATTGACCCCTCATAGAGGCATCTTTGATCACAAAATACGACTCATTGACTCAGCTACTCCTATTAACAAAAGGCCTTATAGATATCCTGGAATGAAGAAAGATATTATTGAGAAGCTAGTACATGAAATGTTAGATAAAGGTGTGATACAACCTAGTTCTAGTCCCTATGCCTCACCTGTAGTCCTTGTTGGGAAGAAAGATGGGAGTTGGAGGCTTTGTGTAGACTATAGAGATCTCAACAAACTGACAGTAAAGGATAAGTTTCATATTTCTATCATTGAGGATTTGTTAGATGAACTAGGAGGAGCTGAAGTGTTCTCCAAGATTGATCTTAGAGCTGGTTACCACCAATTAAGGATGAAGGAAACAGATATCTATAAAACAGCTTTTAAAACTCATAAAGGACATTATGAATTTCTGGTTATGCCATTTGGTCTTACAAATGCACCTTCTTCATTTCAGAGTCTTATGAATGTTGTACTTAAACCACTCCTCAGGAGATCAGTACTGGTATTTTTTGATGATATATTGGTGTACAACAAGGATATGTCAGCCCATGTGAACCATTTACAAGGTGTGTTTGAATTGATGAAGCAACATCAGTTGTTTGCCAAAGGTTCTAAGTGTGCTTTTGGGGTACCTGAGGTAGAGTACCTAGGTCATTTCATCAGTGCTAAAGGGGTTGCCACTGATCCTAAGAAGATTTCTGCAGTACAGGCTTGGTTTGTCCCTACAAATATAAAAAAACTGAGAGGGTTTCTTGGTTTAACAGGATATTATAAGAGGTTCATTCTGAATTTTGGATCCATTGCTAAACCTCTCACTGAATTATTAAAGAAGGATAAGTTTGTGTGGAATGAGGATGCTACTACAGCTTTTCATGTTCTCAAAAATGCACTAGTGACTGCACCTATCTTAACATTACCAGACCATGATAAACCATTCATAATTGAGACTGATGCAAGTGGTTCAGGAATTGGTGTTGTCTTGATGCAGCAAGGGCATCCAATTGCCTATATCAGTAAGTCATTGGCACCTAGACATCAGGCTATGTGTGTGTATGATAGAGAGCTATTAGCCATCATATTTGCAGTTACTAAGTGGTCTCATTACCTATTAGGAAGACATTTCATTGTGACAATGTGTAGATGATTAGGAATATTAAAAAGTAGTTACTACTGTTCATTAGTGACAAAAACAGTTATCACTGTTCATTGTTTGTTAGAGTTGTTAGAAGCAGTTATTTCAGTAGATTGTAGCTTTAGCTTTCAATTCAACTCTATAAATACAGATGTAATACAATTTTAAGGCATGAAATGATATATGATAATTCTTCTCCTCTCTCTTTTACTCTGTTCTTCTTAGCTTCTATCTCGGAATTGCCCTGATATAGCTATCTTCTTCTTCGAGGTTCAGCCTTCTAGTTGATATTAACCTTTCGATTACTGTTAATTGGATCATATTTTTATTTTTTACTATCCTTTCAGCATTTTTTTTTCTTTTCAATTTAGTCTCACTAATACTCATCAACTAGTGGAAAGCCCTAACATTAGCTTAATCCGCTAGTGCAGCAGTGATTCATGTATTCTCCACTCAACTAAGGCATAACACTATAGCCCTCTCACTTTTTTCGTAATCTACATTAAATTAGACACCTGCAACTATTCAGATTCGACTTCAAGTTGATTATTCCATTTCAGCCAGATACATGGTAATGAAGCACTCAATCAAGCTATAATTGGTTTAGACTTTCTCCTATTTCATCTAGTCATATGGCTGCTAAGCTCAAATTATATCTAGCAGTCTAACTTTATCCCTGTAAGCAAGCACAACATCAACAGAATCATGATGAATGTAACCAAAAAAGAAATGCATTAGAAAAACGAGTTTGATATTCTATAAGTCCATATGATGAAAATTACATGTCTGATGAAAGGAGCAACTGGAATAACAAGATTCCATGTCTTCTGAAAGTGCCTGATTTCTCAAAGCGCCATTGTCCCTAACGCTTCTCCTATTTTGACTTCTGCACTGAAGCTGAAACACAAATATTTTCCCATCATTAGAAATATAGGATTGGGCTGGAAACAAACGAATGTATTTAGAAGGATTCATATAGTTAACCCAACTAGCTTCAAATTGACACCAAAAAATTGATTGAAACAAAAGTCGAGCAACATAACTACATGTCCAAAGCATGAAAATACAGAAATGCACATTAAATTACTTCTATATACACTTACTTGCCGGTGCAGTCCTTGTAGTTTTTCTTGTAGGCGTCTGATTTATCCCAAACAAAAAGCAAAATATTAACCTCACGAACTTCGAATTATCACGAGAACACAAAAATCACAGTTATTGTCATACCGATGGAGTCGCTGAAGGTCCAGCTTCAACTGCAAGTCAGGTACAACATCACCAAATTAGGATTCAAAAAACAAACTTGTAAAGGAATTAAGTAAAAGTGTTAATGTGCCTTAATTCAAGTAGTTAAGTCATGTTGTTAGTCGTTATGATTATTGATACGCTCAAATTACACCTCTCTAAAGAAGCATAAGCGATCGTTATCAAGTAAAGAACCCAATTTGTAGGTTGGGGTCGATCCCACGAGAAAAATGGTTTAGACCTTACTTTAACCAATAATTATATTCAATTAGTCAAATTACTTCCAGAAACAAGTAATTAANGGGGGGGGGGGGGGAATTTGTGAAACAAATTGTAAAAATTCAATAAGTGATCAATACACAATAGTCAATCTTTGTTGTTATCAAGATGAGAGAATTAACTAGGGTATACGTGTTCCCCACAAGCTCATAATGCAGTAATCCTAGTAATAACAATCCTTTCCTAGTATATCATATGCAAAGTGGTAAGTTATGTATCTCTAAATCCTTGGTCCGACATCTAGAGAATTTCACCCCGCACATTGGTCCAGCTACGTGTGTATAATTTATTAACCCTTACATATACCTCATATTAGCCATCATAATCGATGTTTGGCTTAATTATTACTCCGCACCAATCGACACTAGACTATTAGATAGTATCACACTAAATCTATGTTGATAATTCTTTTCTTGTTAATTACCTCCTTGGTCCGGCAAGTAGTAACAAGGCGAGTTCTAACGTTGGCCATCGTTAAAAAGACTTCTAAACGAAAGAATTATCAATGCATGCAAAATACTAGTCAACAATTGCTTATTTACTATTCATACTTTGTTAATCGCTCATGGTTCCCACAACCCTAGTTGTGGATTTAGTTACCCATATTAGCAAGAACACAATTCATAGTTTTAGACGAAGAAATCATGAACTTATGTAAGGAGAATAATAAACCCAGAAATTCAACTTAAATTGCAAAACCAAAATCTGCAAAACGAACTTAGGAAATCAATAATTGCTAGGTTTGCAAATTAATCTCCCCAGTCACAAAGTAAAACTATAATAATAATGTCTAACCCCCAAAAACGAGGTTTACATACCCTATTTATAGAAAACAAGTCCTAAGTTAAAAAGGAAACAAATTAAGGAAAGTTTGTTCAGGCACGCGTCTTCATTCCACGAGACTGACTCACAGACCGTCAATGGATCTACGGTCCATGAGTCTCTTCCGCCAGCCAGGACTTAGAAAATATTTCAGCTTCTCTGAAGCAAACGACGGAACTGTAGTACGGATCGTATATCGATCTACGATCCGTCAATCCCCCTCCGTAGCTCCACACTTAAAATCTTCAAAAATTAGGTACTGGAACCCTCGCAGTATCAATCTACGGATCAACAGTACGGTCTGTAGATCAATCTACAGACCGTCAATGGCCACCGTGGTTCCACCCTTGGTCAGATTTCCCTGATTTGCCTTGCCTGCTGATCTACGGCCATCACCTACGGACCGTCAATGGACCTACGGTCCATAGATCACTTTCGTGAATGCACTTTTTCTGCATTTCTTTCAGTTGTCTCTTTACCTCTGCGCCTGAACATTTTTCATGCAAAAATATGATAAAAACCAATACAAAAAGGCCCTAGACACACACAACTTGTAAGTGAAATTTATTAGAAGTATCGTAAACTCACGGTATATCAATTATGCATTACAATGTTGGTAATGCAAGTAGACTAGTTAGTTACAGATTAGTCAGAATTAGTTAGAGTCAATTAGTGTTAGTTACACAGCTGTATATATACATGTATCACTCATTGAGAATATATGAAAGCATCAATTCTCTCTAGAAAGTTCTCTCTGTTCTTAACTCAATTACAATGTTTACAGTTTAGATTCATAAATTCAACATGGTATCAAAGTAGGGCCCATCTCACTTGATATTGGGGCCCCCAAAATCAAAGTTGTCCACGCACCAGATGCTAAGCATTGGGCGTCAGGTGGGTGTTAAAGAATGACAAAAGTCTCACATCGGTGGTTAATGAGATGGGTGAACTCCTTATAAGGCTTCGACAATCCTCCTCCCTTTGAGCTAGCTTTTGGGATGTGAGTTAGGCCTAATACCTAATTTAACATGGTATCAGAGCAATTTACGCTTAAATCGAGAGATCTTCTTCGTCAATTCTACAGTTTCTAAGTTTTTAGCTCAGTTTTGAGCAAATTTTTCTATTTTTTCTTGTATTTTCAGCATAATTTTCTATGACAATTATTGGGAACGAGGCAGGGACTCAATTGGGATCTTTTGCAGTGATTCCAACTATAGATCATCATCATCCTTTGTTTTTGTATCCGTCAGATGCACCGGGATCGCTTAATGTTGGAATTATGCTCACCGGAACTGAAAATTATACTTTGTGGAGTAAGGCCATGCAATTGTCCATGCTTGGTAAGAACAAAGTTGGTTTTATTGATGGCACAGTAAAACGCGAGCAATTTCCTGGTGATTTGAGTCGACTGCGGGATCGATGTAATGCCATTGTAGTATCGTGGATATTATGCAATGTAAGTAAGGATCTACACAGTAGTGTTCTTTTCTATTCAAATGCTCACTTGATTTGGGAAGATTTGAAAGAGTGATTCAACAAGGTTAATAGTTCTTGAATTTTCCAGTTACATAAGGAGGTATTCACGCTTGTTCAGGGTGTTTCCTCTGTCTCTGTGTATTATTCCAGACTTAAGGACCTCTGGGATGAATATGACTGTATAATGCCTCCATCTTCTTGTACCTGTTCTAAATCCAAGGAGTTTTTTGAGCACTTGCAGTTTTAGAGAATGTTACAATTCCTCATAGGGCTAAATGATTCCTATTGTCAAGCTAGAAGTCAAATACTGTTAATGCCTCAAATTCCCACTGTTAATCAAGCTTATGCTATGATCAACCAAGATGAGAGTCAAAAAATGGTTGCTAATTCAAGCAGGATGATGATGCATGAGAGTATGAATCTTTTGAATCCTACTGGTATGTTCACTACCAGTTCTACTCAGAAGCCAAATAAAGCCTATAATCCTAATGCTTCATGTGATTTTTTCCATATGAAATGTCACCTAAAGATTGATTGTCTTAAGCTGTTGAAGTGTGATTTTTGCCATAAGACTGAGCATCTTAAAGCAAACTGCTATAAATTGATTGGTTATCCTCCCCGTTATAAAGGTAAAAAAGACACTATGATGGCTTGAAATTCAACTTATGATGCACGAAATTCAACATATGATGCAAGTAGTTCTACTCTTACTCAACAACACTATCCCTCTTAGTCTTACATGCCTCCCCAACTATTTCATCATCATCAATATCAACATCCCATGCCTCAACCTATGTTGCAACCCATGCTCACACCAGGACGACATCAACAGATGCTCAAGATGCTGGATCAAACATCCATCATTGAATCTCATGGTACTGCAAACATGGCAGGTAATTTTTCATTGTCTCAAGGTAGTTCCATGAAATGGATTGTGGATACTGAAGCTTCATATCATATGATTGGTGATTCTCATGTTTTACACAATAAAGGTCCATTAGACAATGTAGGACATGTCCAACTTCCTACTGGTGACTCTGCTAAGGTGTCTCATGTTGGGGACTGCCACATTGGATGAGGTGATATACTTAGAAAAGTTTTGTGTGTGCCAAGTTTTCAGTTCAATCTTATGTCAGTTTCCCAAGTGATAAAAGATTTGAACTGTTATGTTCCCTTTTTCCCACAATATTGTGTTTTTCAGAATTTCTTGTCTGGGAAGGTCAAGGTGATTGGTAAGGAGGAGAATGGTCTATACACCATATGTTCACATATGGGGACTGAAGGCAGAGCACCTTAAAGTTGTATGGCAGTTACACAAGTTAATGTTGATGTCTGGCACAAAAGGTTATGCCATGTTCCTATGAGTGTGCTTAGGCAAATTCCTTTCTTTCATAGTCTTGGAAATAAGTTCACTTTGTTAGGTTGTGAAGTATATCCTCTTGCTAGACAGACCAGACTGCCATTACCACACAGCACTAGTAAAGCTACATGTATTTTTCAATTACTACACATGGATGTTTGGGGTCCTTATAAAACTGAAACTTTTGATGGGATGAGGTATTTTTTCACAATTATGGATGATTTTTCAAGATGGACATGGAATTTTTTAATAAGGTTGAAATCTGATGTGATTACCATACTTAAACAGTTTTTTGTTGACAGTTTGACACAAAAATTAAAAGAGTGAGATCTAACAATGGCACTGAGTTTTTTAACCATCAATGCGATGAATTTTTTAACCTTCATGGTGTCATCCATGCATGAAAGTTCTTCTCCATACACACCACAACAGAATGGTGTTGTGGAAAGAAGACATAGACACATCATTGAGACTGCTAGAGCAATCAAGTTCCAAGCCAGTTTTCCTGACAAATTTTGGGGGTTATGTGTTGAGGTTGTTGTTTATGTTATCAATAGAATACCTTCCTCTGTACTAGCTGGTATGTCTCCATTTGAAAAACTTCATGGACGACCTCCCTCTTTTACTCACATGAAAGTCATTGGGTGTTTGTGTTTTGCCACCATTCTACCCAAACATGATAAGTTCAGTCCTAGAGCTATAAAAGTTGTTTTTGTGGGGTATGGCACTACTCAGAAGGGTTATAGATTGTATGATTTAGCCAACAAGCAGTTCTTTATCAGCAAGGATGTAGTGTTTATGGAGGTTGTTTTTCCTTTTCAAGGAACCATTTCTGAGAATCAGTTGTCCACTACAAATATATTTGCATATGATGATCTAGTTTCAGTTTCTACTAAGGTTTCTACAGCTCTTGTGCCTCCGGTTATCAGTGTTGCTTCTCATAGTACTATATATGTTCAGGATTCTTCAGAAGACACTTCAGTGGATTCTTCCCAAGTCCCTCCCACTGTTGTTTCCACAAGGAAATCTACTAGAGGTCTTAAACCTCCTATATGGCACAAGAATTATGTAACTGTTGCTGGATCTACACACTGTCTTTATTCTATTGCCTCTCATATAGATTACACAAATCTCTCTCCTACATACCAAAGTTTTGTTTCCAAGTTCTCTATTGAGACAGAACCAACTAGTTACACAGAAGCTGCTCAGGATGCCAGATGGATAGAAACTATGAAGTGTGAAATACAGGCTTTGGAAGACAACAAAACCTGGGAGTTGGTAGATTTACCACATGGGAAGAAAGCTATAGGATGCAGGTGGGTCTACAAGCTTAAATATAATGTTGATGGCACAATAGAAAGGTTTAAGGCTAGGTTGGTAGCCAAGGGCTACAATCAGAAAGAAGGTTTTGATTACCAGGAGACATTTTCCCCTGTAGTGAAGATGGCTACTGTTAGATCTGTCATTTCTATTGCAGTTGCTAACAATTGGCCTATACATCAGATGGATGTGTATAATGCATTCTTACAGAGGGGACCTATTTGAAAAAGCATATATGACCTTGCCTGATGGTTTTAACACTCAATCTAGAGGAACCAAAGCATGCAGGCTACTTAAGTCACTTTATGGACTTAAGCAAGCTTCAAGGCAATGGAATATTAAACTCACTACTACCTTGACTGATTCAGGGTTTCATCAAAGCACTAGAGATTATTCCTTATTCACTAAGAGGAAATATGACAAATTAGTGATAGTGCTTGTCTATGTTGATGATTTACTACTCACAGGGAATGATACTTCTATGATATAGGAGACTAAGGAGGCCCTACAACATGCCTTTNGTCGAATTTCCGAAATCATGCATGGATTTTGAGATATATGGAAATTACAATTATAGGTGTTTTCGAAGCACATTTTCGGCATTTTGGGGTCGTTTCAATTGAGGTATTTTTTGGGTTTGGAGTTTTCCAGAAGTGCAGTTGGTATCCTCATCCACCAAAGGAAATATTCCCTGGAACTTATTGCAGACATGGGTTTGGCAGGGGCAAAACCTGTATCAACTCCAATGGAGTTAAACATGCAGCTCACTACCACTACATATGATGAACATGTTCCATATGTCCATCATGATCTACTGCTTCCTGATTCCACTAAGTACCAGAGATTAGTAAGGAGATTATTGTATCTTACCAGACCAGACATCTCTTTCACTGTCCAATGTCTTAGCCAATTTATTCACTCTCCAAAAGTGTCTCATATGAATGTTGCCCTAAGGCTGGTGAAATACCTGAAGTCTGAGCCAGGCTTAGGAATATTAATGTCATCTGTTGGTAATGATATTTTAATAGTATTTTGTGATGTAGACTGGGACTCTTGTGTCAATGATAGAAAGTCAATTACTGGTTTTATGATTCAACATGGATNATCTCTTTCACTGTCCAATGTCTTAGCCAATTTATTCACTCTCCAAAAGTGTCTCATATGAATGTTGCCCTAAGGCTGGTGAAATACCTGAAGTCTGAGCCAGGCTTAGGAATATTAATGTCATCTGTTGGTAATGATATTTTAACAGTATTTTGTGATGTAGACTGGGACTTTTGTGTCAATGATAGGAAGTCAATTACTGGTTTTATGATTCAACATGGACAGTCTCCCATCTCATAGAAATCAAAGAAACAGCTCACAGTATCTCGAAGTTCAGCAGAGGCTGAGTATAGAGTTATGGCTTCGACAGTAGCAGAGATTGTATGGCTTGTGGGATTATTCCAAGAATTGGGTACTAGCATATCTCTTCCAGTCTCATTGTATTCAGATAGTACTTCAGCTATTCAAATAGAAGCCAATCCTATTTTTCATGAAAGAACGAAACATATTGATATTGATTGTCATTTTATTCGAGAGAAGGTTCAAGATGGTCTTTTGGTTACTACATATATTCCCTCGGAATGAAGAACATCTTCATAGCACCTAGCTTGAGGGGGGGGAGGTGTAAAGGAATTAAGTAAAAGTGTTAATGTGCCTTAATTCAAGTAGTTAAGTCATGTTGTTAGTCGTTACGATTATGCATTACAATGTTAGTAATGCAAGTAGACTAGTTAGTTACAGATTAGTCAGAATTAGTTAGAGTCAATTAGAGTTAGTTACACATTTGTATATATACATGTATCACTCATTGAGAATATTTGAAAGCATCAATTCTCTCTAGAAAGTTTTCTCTGTTCTTAGCTCAATTATGTTTGCAGTTTAGATTCATAAATTCAACAAAACTCAACAAAAATAAAATCAAATCCAGAAAACTAAAATGAAGTGTATACGCTAGTGTAAACATTCACACACACACAGAAGCCATCGTTGAATGTACATAAAAGGTATTAAGCACCGCTTCTTTTCTTCAACTTGAACCATATACAATTGATGTTATTGCCTATATTTCCAAATTCACTAACCTATTCAAAACTCTAAATTTACGATATGTGTACAGTTACGTTAAAGTATACTAAAAAGAAGAGTTAGAGAAGTAACCAGAAGGTTTGGTGCGACTTCGTTTCACGGGGTGTTTGGTTCTCGCCATGGCTACTGGTGCTGTTGCACAGAAGAACAAATTTGAGGAACTTGTTAATGGAGGATTTCAATAATTTGAGAGAGAAATTGAGTTCTCGTTTTGTTTCATCTTTTTGATTTTTTGAAGAAGAATGAAGAGGTAGCCGGTAGGTAACTGCCACTGCCACTGCAACTGTAACTGACGCTCGCTGACACTGACATAATATACCTTTGCTTTTTTCCATAATTTGAAATTTAAAACTTAAGTACAATAGTTTGCTTTTGTTTTCAGTTTAGTCCATTTATTTTCTCAAGCTAAGCTAGAATTACTACTCAGACGTATTTAAAGAATTAACGTTTTAAATTTTGTGTTAATTTGGCCATATACTTTATAGTATACAAAATTAAATATTTAGGGGTTTCATTTTGAATTGAAATGCTCTATTTTTATGAGATATATTATTTTAGGTTGTTTTCCCATTAAACAAATTTAGATAGAAGTTATTTGTTTACATAATTGCACGGTGAGATTTTGTGTTCTGTGGAGGGGTGAGGTGGGGGTTTGTGTAAATACATAAATTTTAAAACTTAACACTAATTAAAAAATATCTCTCCTAATTATGTTATAAGACTGGGATTTTTGAAACTTAAATAATAATCCCAAAACTACCTCATAATTCAATGCATATATTAAATACTTTGACAAAATATACTCTTGATAGGCTAAAAGTGACAAGTAAAATTGTAAGAAAGGAAGGAGTGGAGTTCAACGGTAACTTGGACATACCTTGATGATTGTAGTAGATAGACTCAAATATTGAGAAATAATCCCTTCTAAGATCCGGACTGATAAATAAACAGGAAGCAAAATAGCATAGGCCAAAGTCCAACCTAGAAGAAATATCCAAGTATAGTAATCTTATGAATAAGCTATCCAGGTTAATGATATTCAAGTTTGATAGTATGCTCTCACAGATCTACCTAAAACGTAATTTTATTTGTAAACTCACACACACACACACACATATATATATGCGCTTATTCATAAATATATAACAATTGTATTGAATGGAATGTGATAGTATTTATTAGGCATAATACATATATTGGACCCTAAACTTGGCTTCAAATTTTGACTTTGACCTCCAACTTTCGCAGTGCACAAATAGGCACTTTAACTATCCTACCTTTAAATAAATAAACACGTGAGTCCTACCTGGCAAAACGTGTGATGTGCACATATTCTGCACGAGTTAGGAGTAATTTTCTAGGCCCACAATGATAAAAAAATGTTGAAATGACAACTCTACCCTTAATGAATCCTTTTTATATATATCTTTATATTTCCAAATCAAAATCTCATTTCTCTTTCCTCCTCTTTCAAACCAAGATTTTTTTCCTCTCTTTAAAATGATTTGTGCTCATATTTGGTGCAAATGGCTTCTAATTTTTTTGTCATTGTTGAAAAAGAGCTATAATGAAGATTTCTTGGTCTGCAAACAATCCAGGTCGTTGGTTTCTTGGATGTGAAGATGGTCGGGTATGGTTCCATTTAAAACATCATTTTTTGTTTAAATTTTAGTTCTCAAGATTCAATTTTGATAGTGAATTTGTTCTTCTTAAACAGGTTGGATGCAAGTTTTTTAGGTGGTGTGAACTTGATTATACTGAACACGCTAGAATTGCTATTTCGGGATTACAAAAGAGGATAAAAAAACATGATGAAGAAAAGGAAAAGATTAGGAGGAAATATCGAGTTGTGTTGATCATTATGATACTATCTTGGATTTATAGAGAGTTCTTTATGTAGTAAATGTTAGGTAGATTGGTTGAAAAAGTTATGCCAGAATCGTTTTGTTCGTAATGTAGTTTTCTTTATGGGTTAGTGGTTGCCAATATCTATTTTAAGCAATCAAAGTAATGGATTGAAATGCACTATTTTAGAGTTTGCAACAGTTTGTCTCTCAACATTGGCTTCAATATTCATCACTTTTACAACTTACAAGGACATTACTTCAATATACTAGCATGATTCACACACTTTCATACATAGTAAACACCTAACATCAAGGCAGCCTAACATCAATCATAACAAACACCAAAAGACTTCACAAAACATAACTTAACATCCATTAAACTAGGACAACTAAATAACCTCCAAAGATTTGTCTATGCAACATACATCAAAATAACCCAAAATACATCAAAAGGATCTGTAATTGGAGTATGCCTTTACAAACAGTTATCAAAATAAACAAAAAAAAAGACCTCCTAGATCAACATTTATCCACATCACTAACACTTTAAACTCTTATGGAACCCACTTTTCCTTGGATTTCCTTTCACCTTTTTCTTTGACAATTGTTGAAGTTGATTTTCAGTCATTGCATCTTTTACTTTCCATTTCAAATCAGGTGGCTTGAATCCAAGATCAACATTTGTTTATGATGCATCTTTAAATGCTACCCCAGACTCACTTGAGATAACCCTTTCATTTGATCTTCCTGGCTGCATAATCCATAGGGCATTATTTAGTATACCTAAATAAAGATGTAAGAAAATCAATTAAAGAAGGCAATATACATACGTTAATCACTTGTCTTCCAGTTTGTATATCTGTGTAAACATCAAATTCCATATCTCTTGTTATTTTTCTTCCAACTGAAGAAGCTAGTGGCATTTCAACTGAAGAAGGTGGTGGCATTCCAACTGAAGAAGATGATGTCCATGCAGTTGAAGAAGATGTTGCCCTTGCAGTTGGCTGCTTCTTTTTCCTTTCTTTAACCTTTGAAGTATCTGCACATAAAGAAGAGGCATTTCCAGTGCTAGGCTGCCTCACTGGTGGTTGTTGAAAGGGCCTTGAAGGTTGTTGTATGGGCAGTTGAGAGGGCAGTAAAGACACAAAATTAGAAGTATAAAACTGAGTAAAACTTAAAAGAAAGACAAAAATGCTTACCATTGATTTACAAGTTCTTTGTTATGCCCAACTTGATGGCATTTGGAACATGACTTCTTCACTCCATTCTTTGATGCTTTCTCCCACTTCTTTTTTCTTGATTCATCTTTATCTTTTCTTCTACATCTACCTGGTCTTCCAGGCATTGGCTTCACTTCAGGAGGCTCAACTAGTGGGTTATTGGTATCAGGCCACATTACAATATTGGAGATGGGTTGTAAAAAGTACTTATAAGCACTTAGGAATGTATCTTTTCTGTACCAATATTCCACATAATCTTCTGGTTCTTGCCCAATGTGATATAAGGCACAAACTGCTTGTTGGCAAGGTATGCCCCTCAAATGCCACAGCCTACAGCTATATGTCTTTCTAGTCATGTCAATTATGTGTCTATACTCTCTTTCTTGGATTTCAAATCCAATGTCATGATTCCAATTCACCCTTAGTGTCCTGCCAATCTCTTTGTTTTCTTCTAAAATCAATCTTGCCATAGGTGAAATATCACTGATCCAAGTATCTGTAAACTTAATCATATCTCCATGCCTATCCATCATTTTATACCTAATATCTTCAAGATACTAATCACAGATTTATGTCTAGGACCAACAATCTATGAATTAAATGTTTCACACATATTATTTTTCACCATATCACACTTTGATATTTCACAAAATAAAGCTCTACACCAGTGTTTTTTGTTATATCCAAGCAATGGCTCACATATTCTATCACCCAATTTTCCCATATATTCAAATTCATCTCTGAATTTAACCTCAAAACTAGCTTTGGCACACCTCCAAAATATTTTTCTCCTTTCCTCACCTCTCCATCTTTTTTGCCAGTTTGCCCAAATATGTCTTGCACATATTCTTCTTTCAGCATTAGGAAGTAAGACTTCAACTGCTACCTCAAGACCCTAAGAAATATTAAATCAATAACTTTAAGACACACTAACAACATCACTTACTTCACACATTAACAACATCCACAAACAGTGGCAATAACTAACAAAAATAAACAATTTTAAGGCATTTATTAGCACCCTTCACTTACTTCACACACTAAATGAAACTTGACAATTACTTCACACACTACATGAAACTTGATACTTACTTCACACACTAACAACAGGCAGTGACAGTAACTAACAGAAATAAACAAAGAAATCTTTAACACAAGTATAAATGATTTAATATTTCTTAGGGTCTTGTTGTTACTTCACACACTAACAATATCCACATATTTCAACAACAGTAAATACCCAAAAGACAGTAACACAAGGCAGTAACTAACATAAATAAGCAAAGGCATAATAAATACCTTTTGCATGTCAGACATGAATGTTATGCCACTTCCATCACCAAGTTGCAAGTCTTCAATGAGATAGCTTAAGAACCAAGTCCAAGAGTGTTTAGTTTCTTGATCAACCACTGCCCAGGCTATTGGATACATTTGATTGTTTTTCATTTTTTCCAACAGCCACTAATAATTCTCCTCTACAAGCACCCTTCAAAAAGCATCCATCCAATCCTATAATCTACCCTACAACCTTCCAGCCATCCATTTTTCAATGCAGCAAAACAAACATAGAAATATTTGAACAAGTGTAAGCCAGGGATTGTTTCATTATCAGTTCTAACCCAACAAGAACTCCCAGGATTTGTACTCTTAATCATATCAGCATAGTCTAACAACCTTGAAAACTCAAGCTTCCAATCACCCAAGAACTTGGCAATAACATTCATTTTTCCCCTGTAACATATTGATCTTCCCACTTTTAAGCCCCATTCTTTTCATAGTATCTCTTGAAGCTTATGAACTCTTATGTCAGGCTGAGATATTATTCTATCCCTCATCTTCATTTTCACATATTTGGTTGTGCACTACCTGTTCCTATTCTTTGAAATACATCTATGAGCAGAATAGTATTTCTTTACAAAAAAATTTCCAGAATCTTTATCCAAGCTTGCAAAGATTTCTCATTTACACTTTCTTTCACATTTTACCCTAACTCTATGAGGTTCATTGTTTAAGCCTTAACTGAACCTTATGGTGAACAACATAATCAGCAACAACCTTTCTAATTGAGTTGCACTCTCAAATATCATACCTAACTCAAAGAAATAAATGGAAGAAGAAGAATCATACCTCAGTTTGTTGCTTTTTCTTCTTGAAGGTAAATCAACACCTGGTTGTGCTAAAACATCTAGCTCATCATCACTATCTTCACTTGGTTCATCTGATGAATCAATAAACATTTCATCACCTCCCAATTTCCCATTATATTTAGCTACCTTATTGGTGAAGATATTCTCAAATCCCTTATCCATGCCAACTTCTCCAAGCTCAACACCTTGATCCTTTAAGGGTTTTTTAGTTCTCTTTTTTTGCTTTGCAGCTTCATTTTTTTTTCTTCCAAGTTTTTCTCTAGAAGCTCTTAGTTCTTCATCAACTTCACTATCATCCTGATCTGGAACATCATCTAAGTCATCCTCTTCAAAGTCAAGAGAATCACAATTTTCTTCCTCTAATGGTTGTTCAACTTCACCTACCTCATTTATACCATGATCAGTGTGTGAAACCCTAGAGCAATTTCCCAATTCTTGATTATTTTTTTCAACAGAAAATGATCCCAAAGTAGTTGTAGCAGTGGACCCCCTTCTTTAACAGTCACATGCTTCAAAAACAACTTAAAAGATTACCCACTCCACAAATCTTTAAAAAAGTTATATAGTTAGCTATCACTTTCTAACTTGACAAAATTATGGGTAATAGGGTCTTCAGTAAAAAAAACATCAACTTCATCATACCCAATGTCTTTTACATATGATTTTAGTTCGGTCAAAGAGAAGTGGTCCTTATCTATGCTAAATACAATGTTTTCCAATTTCGACACATATTGACCTTTATAAATGCGACCTTCATGGTGAAAAATAGCTATAATATGACCCATAAGTATAAATCTGTAAGAAAATAACGATTTTACACTCATAGTGACAAAAAGATTCTACTTTGTATCAAAGATAAACTTTCAAAAGGGCAAAATCGAGGCATACCTGAACTAAATCGAGGAAGATGAACATATGAACATCAGCTTCAGCAGAAATCTTGAACGATTTTCCCCTTGGATTCCCCGATTTTGATTCCCCTGATAACCTAGGGTTTTGACCTTTGAGATGATTTTGATTCACAATCGGGTGAAATGAACTGATGAAATGTTTTAACCCTTGTATATTAATTGAAATTAATTTTAATTTTTTTTAGTTCTAAAATGGACGTGTAAAAATTTAATTAGTTGGCAGCCATTGAGTGGCTCATTAATACACGTGGGAGCATTTGCATTTCACGCTCTTTGGCTCCAAAATCGCGTGTTTATTTATTTAAAGGTAGGATAGTTAAAGTGCCTATTTGTGCACTATGAAAGTTGGAGGTCAAAGTTAAAATCTGAAGCCAAGTTTAGGGTCCAATATATGTATTATGCCGATTTGTTATAAGGGAAAATTATGCGTAAACATATACTAGTTAATTAGTTAACATAGCTATAGTTTACCTTAATTACAATTCGCGACCTACTTTTAGCTATAATTGCGCGGCTCAGCTTTTTAGTTTTATATAATTCGCACGTTTGTATAATTCAGAATTTGTATAATTTAAGTTGTATAACTTTTGTATAATATAATTTTGTATAATATAATTTGTATAACTGTTTACACTTCAGATGTTTGTAATTGTATAAATTTGTTACTTTGGGTTTATATAAAAACAACTGAATTATACAAATGTAACCGCAAATTGTACAAATTCACCCGCGAATTATACAAATCTGTGAATTATACAAACCCGCCAATTATACAAATGAGGCAGCTTAAATTGTAGCTACAACTCGTAAATATACAAACTATAGTTATGGAGCATGATTAAGTTTATCATAGTGGTTATTTGTAAAAGTTCCCCTTATTATATTTAATATGTATTTACATTTTTTCCATAGATATTATAACTAGTTAATTCATCTGTGCTTCGGACGGTCATGAAAAAACACAAATATATTATTAATTATTATCTAAATAGAAGACGTATCATATATAATAATGTCTTTACTTTATATATATTTAATATATGTGAATTTTAGTTGAAAATTTTAAATATTTTTTGAGAGTTTCTTCTTACATAAAAAGAATATAAAATAAAAATATTATATTATACCTTTCTATAAATGTGTAGATATATAATTTGGTTCCATAAGAAAAAAACATTATTTATTTTTTACATGTAATCATCTTCTTTAGAAATGAAAGAATATTCTTGTAATTTATTACAATTTTAAAATAAATAACATAAAGACACTCTTTTTCAAAGTAAAAAAAAAAAGTAACAGAAGAAGAAATAGATAAATAAATATAATTTTAAAGAATAGATTAGATATATTAGGTTTTTTTTTTAACTTAAAGATAAACTCCTTCACTCAATTGGACATCTATTACCACTACACCAAAGACATAGCGTTTTTAAATATATTAGGTTTGTTTATTATAATTAATATACTTTTAATGTAAATAAGTAATGGTTATGATTAAATAGCAAGTGATGTGTTAATCGTGAAAACTTCTATGTACCTATTTATCCATATAATATATATTTGACTACATATACATACTGCATCTTCTTATTTTAAATTTTAGTGATAAATCTAGCACTAATTTATAATCCCCTTAGTACAAAACAAACTAATACTAGTTAATACTTTATATCATTCATTTTCTTTATTAAATTTGACTTTATTCATTTCGATATTTTTCGCTCTCCTTTAACCAAATATTAATTGTAATTGTGTTCAATGAATTAAATTTTGTAGAAAATAATAAACAATTATTATGGAGTCATATAAAATTAATACGACTTGACCTTGTGATGAAAAAGTAAGTTATACATTTTCTTTATAATATCAATAACAATGATTGTATGTCAATTCTTTTGATAATATAAATATTTCTTTTTTTGTGTATATAATTTTTTTTTAAAATTCACATAGGCATATTTCTCGATAGTTTTAAGAACTTGCATAACAAACACCAAATAAAGAATATATTTTAATCAATAATAAATATTAAAATTTGATTAGTAATTAACAGATTTTTCAACATAATTAAGTTACTACTTTGAACGAGGAGAAAGTAATTTTTAAATTTGATTTGTACTTATAACAGAATTTCAACCATAATTAAAATAAATTCGAAGTGGTATCTCTTTAGGATCTCCTCTAGCAATTTAAAATATAAATTTGAGCTAAAAGAAATTATAAACTTACAACAATCATAAGTTCGTACAAAAATTAAACTTAAGAAGCATCATAAAGATACACAAGAAAGAATGAATGAATGAAAGAATTAATACAATACACATTTCATTAAAACTTTAATCGTTAAAAATAGAAGGAAAAATAAAATTGATACATAATCGTCTAAGATCTTGTCGATATCTACTTCACAAGCCTATCAATATTCAAGAGCTTTCTTCTTCTTCTTTTTAAATGAAACAAAAGTAGAGAAGCATCACTCTTGTTGATATCCACTTCCCAAGTCTATCGCTATTTAAAATCTTTCTTCATATAAAAATTAAACTTAACAAGCATCATAGAGATACATAAGAAAAAAGAAAGAAAAAATAGAAATAGTACAATACACATATTAATTAATTGAATATAAAGACATTATGAGATAATAAAAATAAAATAAATAATTTAATGAAGAAAGATGGACAAAAAAAAGAAAAAAATATATAAATGGAGAGCATAGAGAGGTGCTATATCATCTTATCTATGTTCCTTTCTCTCTCTCTATATATATATATATTAGGAGTTATGGTCATCAAAAGTCATGAAAGTATGAAAATAAAAATAGTCAAAATTTTCTTTTAAAGAATATGAATATATGAAATTGTAGTAGTTGACACATTCATTTTTGAATAATAATAAGAAATAAATATATTTTTAAAAATGAGAAAAAGATAAATAAGATTTTGGCTAAAGAGATGAGTCACTCACTTTTCTTTTATCCAACTTCATATTAGATATATAAATTGTTAAGTACTCTAAATAGAAGATCTCGAGCAAGTCTCAAACCCTTGGAATAATTTTCAAAAAGTTACATTGAGAATCGTCAATTAAGATTACCGATTGCAACTTTCGATTCTTTCTCCAGCTATCTATTGAAGAAGGAAAGTTTAAGTACAAATTAAATGTCTAATAATATGTATACATATTTACCCGTTAGTCTATGATTTTACAAATAAAAGAGAAAAAAGAAGGTAATATATAGAATAAAAACGAAAAAAATTACAGAAGAAAAAGGGAAGAGATAGAGTACATATTAAAATTCTCAATCACTCACTCACAACCACCGCTTCACTAAAAAATAAGGTCATTGTTAATTAATGATACTCAAGGTTGCAAAAATAACGGAGGTGCGTAGATATCATTTTTTAGAAATTTGACACTACAATATCAATTTAGTAATGGACTACAATTCCTATACTAAAATACTACTATGTATTTTGTACAAGAAAAAAGGACTATACGCATGAATTAATATATATTCACATTTTTTTTTACATATAATCGTATAATCACAGGCAAAAACTTATAAGCAAATTACGAAAAGATACGATGGGTGTGGTGTGATAGACGGAGATGCAACTCTCTTAATTAGAGGTCTCAATTTGAGTCTTGAGTATGAAAAAAATCTTTGATAGAAAATGTTTTCTGCCAAGTAGAGTCTTACGCCACGTGAATCCAGAGGCGAATTCAGGATTTTAAAAAGACGGGTGCACCATTGTCAGGAAGATTCTGCCCTTTAAGAAAAAGGCAATCATTTTAGGCTCACAAATTTGAGGGCCTCATTTAATTTAGCAATAATAGATTATAGGTTTTTCATAAGAAAACTATTAAATACGATTTTCGGGAAAAATAATATTAAAGGAAAAAATTATTAAAAGTTTGATAAATCTCGAGTATTATGTCACAAGAAAAATAAAATGCATTTTTTATATGAATTATTGATTGAAAAGGAATTATTAAAAGAAACCATTTATGAAAAAAAAATATATGCAATTTCGCATCTCAAGAAATTTAAAAAGTACACTTTATAAAAAGAAAATGAAATTTTTTCAAAGAAATAACAAACAATGGTGCTTTTTAATTGATTTTAAAAAGAGGTCCTCTCTTGGAATCGAACCCTCAACCTCACAATCAAAAACCAACCCTTGAACCAGTGAGCCATTGAATCATTTGTGATCATGGGTTCATTTATTTAATATTTACTATATTTTAAAAACTATAAAAATAATATATCGAATTTTGTCGAATGACCACGGGTTCAAGTGACCCATTTTTTTACCCTTAAATTTGCCTCTGCGTGAATCCATATATAACCGGGTTCCTTGCCAGTGGAAAACCAAATAAAATTACAAGAAAACTATGTAACATAGCAGGAAAACCAAAATTTAAACTTCGCTTTCAACTCACCTTCACAATATTCGATAATATTCCATAAAAAGCGACACACTTCCCACAGAAAGATCTAGCCAAAATATTTGGAACTTCCTGCCATATTTCTAGAAAAGACAATATGAAGGTTAGATATATTTTCTATTCACAGTTAGAATAGTAATAGCGAATCAATTTTGTTTCAATTCATATAATTTATGTTCAAATTACAATAATAAAGAAGGAAAACAAAAATGAGGGTAAATTTGAGGTGTACCTGGAGACGTGCAACTCGTTTTTGCTCCGAAAGAGGATGAGGCAGCCTCTGGTCGAATGTAATATTTCATAGGCTGCTGAAAGGCATTAATTGTGGATTTAGAATTCTAAACGATATCTGCAATTATTATAGCCTTAATTTGAGGAAATGGTTAAGGGCTGCCATTATAATTTTAAATGGTGTCTTTCTATTTTTTAAAACTTTAATTAATTAATTAAATTTCATTAACGTAAAAAAATAGGAAAAAACCTCCAAAAATCTGAGAAAATTGATAAATATATTTCCTAATCATTAAGGCATGCCACATCAGCGGGTTGAAGATACCCCTTATATATTTATATAGATTTATAACTTTATAAGGACATTTTTGTAAATCAACTTTTAACTTGGGGGCTTTCCACTTTTAATAATACTAATTTCTGAAAACGTGCATTGCATGAAAAATAAAAACTAAATTGATACATTTGTTGAATATTGTCTTGATCAATTCAAATGCAGTCAGAAGTCATGTGAATCTTGCTTTGATTCAAACATGATTATGCAAAAAAATAAATAAATAAAAAGAATTGATTGCATAATAATTATAAGTATAAAAAGAAAAATATAACATCAAACTCATAAGCACAAATATATATATATATATATATATAAAATTGGATAGTAAAAGGCTGATGTGACACCTCTCTTTGATTAGAATTGACATTTATCTTTTTTGTTAACTAGTGTACTTGTCTGTGCTTCACGCGGGTATAAGAAAATGTAAAAAATATATTTTAAATAGTTAATGTCATTATTATATAAATATTCTAATAAATGATATGATAAAAGAGAGAAATATAAATTAAATTACGATTCTAATATTATCTATTTAGAAAATTTTCTAAAAAATCTCATGCTGCATTTTCAATTTAAAATCGTCGATATAAAAGACGAAAACATAAAAGTTGATATGAAAAATTTCAGCCAAGTAACAATCTAATTATCATAGTTCACACCAAAATTCAATGATTCTTATTGCAATATTATTGGTTCAACCAATAATATTAAATCTACATTATCTATTTAGAAAAATTGCTAAAAAATTCTCATGCTGCATTTTCAATTTAAAATTGTTGATAAAAAAGATGAAAGCGTAAAAATTGATATGAAAAGCTTCAGTTAAGTAACAATCTACATTATCATAGTTTCATACTAAATTCAGTGATTCTTATTGCAATATTATTGGTTCAACCAACATACTAAATCAACTTGATCATAAATTACGTGACTTTTTTTGTATGAATGACTGTATAATAAAATAAGCAAATCAAAATATATTTGTGTCAAATCATAGTGAGAAAAAATACTTGAATTATATTCGAACATATTTATGCACGAAATTCAACAGTTAGAGAGATTTTCTTTTCGATATTCGATGTTCATACTGACATTCATTTAATACATATTTGTGTCGCATAAGATCCATTAATATTTAAACTTTCATTCTTATTGTATGCATTGCAAAAAGAGAGAATTAAATTGTTATAGTGAAATACTACTGTTGAGGTTTTACTTTTACAATAAAAATAAAATAAAATAAAACACATAATTTAATCGTATAGAGATTATCAGAGAGTGACGAAGAAATATTTTTTAAAAAAATTAATGTGTATGCAGCGTTGAAGATGTAAAAAAAGTACCAAGAGTTGAATAATTTTTTTACAATACTAATACAATTATTTTATTATTACAATATTATTGTGGTAATTATTATAAATAAATTTGAGCAATAGCTCTCCAAAATATAACTCCATTTTTTATGTGGAAAAAATATTTTTTTTAAAAATTTCAATAATAATAAATTTAATATACATTAATTATATATTCACATTTATTATAATAAAAAGAAAAAAATATATGACTCTTTGTTAGACTCTTTGTTATCCTTTTTCACACCTGATTTGCATAATTTTTGGAGTTGATAATGTTTATTTGTTTTTATATAAATTTATATCTCTTCTCCTATTTTTGGCTTCTTACCATTATTCTGTTTTGACTTTTCCCTGTTTTATTTATTAACTAGTAAACTTGTCCGCGCTTCGCGCAATGTGAATTGCATTTTATATTTGTTATTAATTGAAAAGTCAATTTATAATTATAGTTTTTTTTATAAAAAAAACACTTTAAATGTTATAAACTATATTTAAAAAAATGCTCCTATTTGATTTGATTTTCATTCAACAATCAAAATTATGTTCAATAAATTTTTAATATGTTAGCTTCCATATAAAATGTGACGTACAATAATATTCGAATTTGACTTAGTGGAATGTACAAAAAATTATAGGTATTTTAGATAAGTCGAAAATATTAAAAATTTATAAATGATAACAATTTCTCAAACTTTTATCACTTGTTAATAAATCTTCTCAAATGATAAATGATGTGTCAGCCGAGTTCATTATCTTAGTATACTAAAAGTATATAAATAATAATATGGTTATATATGTTATATGAAGTAAAAAAAAAATATTTAGACTTTTTGTTTGTTCTTTTTTTCACCTTGTTTTGTTTTCCTTTCTATTTTCACAGTTAACATATTAATTGTTAGTATAAGTTCTTATTAGTGTCAATATAATATAAATTGCATACACATTCTTATTGTTAAAATTAAATGATATGTAAATAACTTTTTTAATAACAACGATAATTTAATGTGAGTTATGACTATTACTAATTAAGAGTGAAAATAATGAAGATGGAGAAGTGTGAATTATGAGAAATATGACATTTAAAAAATAAAAAAATAAAAAAAGAGGATAAAATTCTTGATGAAAGAGAAGTGTTACTTATTATTTTCCTTGTTATTTCTCAACTTTCTAAATATCTCTAATATTTTAAAAGCCAAAAACAACAAACATTAATAAGTAATACCATCATCTTCCTTGTTCAATAAGTACATTTTTATTTATTTGTTGGGTCTCAAGTAACCCTAGTTACACTATTCTAAAATTTTAATTTATCCAAATCCTTTTTTTTTTCAGTTTCAAAAGGATCTATAATTTAATTTATCTTAATTAAATTATGCATATATAACTCCGATTTTAAATTAAATTTTGAGTATTTGAGAGGTATTATTTATTATTTCCCAATTTTATAAATATATTTCATATTTTAAAAGCTAAAAACATCAAATATTAATACCATCCTCTTTTATAAGTATAATTTTGATTTATTTGTTGTGGCTCAAGTAACCCTAGTTACAGTATTCTAAAATTTTAATTCATCCAAATATTTTTTCAGTTTCAAAAGGATTTATAATTTAATTTATCTTAATTAAATTATGCATTTATAACTCCGATTTTAAAATAAATTTGGATATTTGTAAAAAATAATACTATAAAACCTAATAACATTTTTCTCCCCTTTTGATTTTTCTCCTTATTTCCTTATTATATTATTGTTAGAATGACTATCCTAGGTAAAATAAAATATGTCTTACTAATTATATCTTTTTTTGGGTAATTAATTCAATTCTCCTTTTCTTTTTGATTATTTTATTCAGAATCTCCAAAAGCATGTTTCGAAAATCAATGTCTCCTATCATTATGATAACTCCATTAGGTCTCTATAAATTCAACAAAAAAAAGATTAAAAAAATCAACTGATTTATACTACACAAAGAGTTCTTATATTATAGAAATCTCTCTTGTCAAAGAGAAGAAAACTTTGTCAAAACTAAAAAAATAATAGGAAGTGTGAGGAGCTTTAAGAATATTCTTTAAGATTTTATTTTTA
This sequence comes from Solanum stenotomum, assembly GCF_019186545.1. Lineage (NCBI taxonomy): Eukaryota > Viridiplantae > Streptophyta > Magnoliopsida > Solanales > Solanaceae > Solanum > Solanum stenotomum. The sequence goes on from NC_064292.1 coordinate 34,491,346, forward strand.
TTCATATATCATTTGTTTTGGGATGAAAGAAATAATTTTTTTTTAATATATTACTTATTTTGGGAACATTTAGAAATCGTATAAGGAGAGGTTTTGTTTGTGAATAATAATAATAATAATAACTTGATGTAAAATTAATATTTTATTTCTTAAATTTATAACACGACATTTATCCTAGAAAAATAAGATTTGTTACATTTGAATTCACATTATAATTATATACAAGCTTGCAACAGAAAAATACATGTAGATAAAGTTTGATATATCTCTAATGATTGATATTCTTCAAGCTAGATTCTGACGAGTTCCTTTCACAAATAAGGTCGTATATATGTTGCTCTCTCCCATATTCTAACAAATAAAAATCAGGCATCAAAATTACATACAAAGATAATAATTGTGGAGACAACACTAATAATGCAAAAATAAAAAAAACAATTAAAAAAAGGGAAAAAGAAGAAAGAAACTTCTTGGAAAAAGAGTTTCAAATGAAAAGAAGCAAAACAAAAAAGAAAGAAAAATTGAATTCAAACTATAACTATATACAAGCTTGCAACAGAAAAATATATGTAGATAAAGTTTGATATAATCACTAATGATTGATATTCTTCAAGCTTGATTCTGGCGAGTTCCTTTTACAAATAAGGACGTACATATGTTGCTCTCTCCCATATTCTAACAAATAAAAATCAGGCATGAAAATTACATACAACGATAATAATTGTGGAGACAACACTAATAATGCTAAAATAAAAAAAAAACAATTAAAAAAAAGGGAAAAAGAAGAAAGAAACTTCTTGGAAAAAGAGTTTCAAATGAAAGAAGCAAACTAAAAAGAAGAAAAATAGAAAGGATATTATGAATGAAAAAGACAGAATATTGTGCAGTGTATGACATTTGTTTTAGTATTTATAGTTAGCAAATTAGTAACATACGTATATGAAAAGATAGATAACGTACATTAGAGTAATTATAATTGAATGACTTTAATTGTGACTATCTTCAATATTTAAGTGTTTTTTTTTTGTATTTTAAAATTGAAAAATGGTACAAAAAAACCATAAAAAAGATAAATATTTTTCTAGGCCTTAGAGGCATGCCACATCAGCAATTCTAGATTCAGATATATATATATATATATATATATATATATATATAGAGAGAGAGAGAGAGAGAGAGAGAGAGAGATAGATAGATTTATGTTCTCTACATTAGTTCCACATTATTTTGACTTTATTATTAGAAATGATGCATATAATATTAGGTGACTCTTTTTTTTTTCTTCCTTCTTCCATATTATTCATTGAGGTATCAGTTTTTTTTTTTTTTTTGTAATTGTTTATATGATACAACTTTGGAAGCTGATCACTTTTCATTACTACATAATAATAATAGAAATGGTTATATATAATTCACACGAAGAAGATTAATTAATATATATGACTTCTTTAACACTTTAAATACAAATTTGTTATTAAGAAAATTAAATGACAAAATTTAAAGTTTTTCTTAATAAATAAGAGAGTTAAAGAAATTATCTTTTAGTTCTTTTATATATATACACATAGATTTGATTAGTTTTATAATACCTCTATTTATATGATAACAATATGAAATATCAAATGATATCATGAACATGATTATTAATATTATTTAGGATTTATGATCCTAAAATAATCATGCAAATAAGAAAAATAAAGACAATTAAATGATATCATGAACATGACTATTAATATAATTTAAAAGTTATGATCATCAAAAGAGTAGGAAAAATAAAGACAATTAAAATTTTCTATTAAAGAATATTAAAAAAATGAAGGAGTAGTAATTGACATATTCATTTTTGTTCAATAATAAGAAATATATAAACAGAAAAAATTGTCAAAAAAATGAGAAAAGAGATAAATATGATTATTGGCAAAAAAAAGGTGTTATATCACTTTTCTAAATCGTTTTATCCTAACCAAACTTTTACATTTTGAGTTCGGACCCAATAGATCATAGCAGTGATCTTTGAATATCTTACAAACTTGAGAACTTTTAACAATAATAATAAAAAAAATGTGAAGACTAAAAATTTATATATTAATAATCATTTTTTCTATGAATTAAACTATATTTTTAAAATTATAAATTAACTTTATATTATCATTCTATCACTACAATTAATAAAAATTGATCAACATAACTAAAAAAATATATCTACATACTTTCTTGAGTAGCACTTTCTTTTCTATTTTTAACCTTATAACAACAACAACAAAAATTATAAAATAAAGTTAACTAATCAAGTAAAAACTTTACAAAATATTTAGTTATGAGTTGAAGAAGAAGAAGGGCATTGCTCTCAACATAACATAATTCAACTCTCCAAAACCTACTTTAACGACATGTTCCCGTTGTTATAGAAAAACCATCGGGGGGAAATTTTGGGTCAGAAAACTTTTTGGTAGTAATTTGAAATTTCCTAGCCTAGCTCAGATTTGGACGAAATCGGAGTCAGGCGAGTCTAGGGAAATATAGTAATGAATGAGAAGTGTAATAATGAAATTGATTGCATGAGTAGATAGCTAAGACATTAAGGAACCCATCTGACTTTACAAAATCGAATTCGGGCGAGTAGAACTCCCGAAACTGGTCTTAACATGAACGAGTAACTTTTGAACATCATGGGTTGAATGTGTGTGTGAAATTGGGATTTGAAACTCTAATTCTGACTCTCTGTCTCCGTGTAAGCCGCCAGGGCGAGATTTATTCCACCATGGCGGGGCTGTTATGGTGGGTTGGGTCCCGCTGTTGTGTGACAGTCGCGACTTAAGTCGAAAATAAACCCTAAAAACGTCATTGTTCTGCAAACTTCGTTCTTAAGAGTTAGGAGACAATCCCAGGCGATTCTTGGCAGTTTTCCATGAAATTTGGTGCTAAAGGTAAGGTTTTTACTCCCCTAATCCATTTTTCGATCAGTAGAACTTAGATTCTTAGGTAATTATTATTGGAGGAAGGTTTTGACCTGTAATTAATGGTGGAAAAAGCCCTAGCTGCACCTTAGAATCATGGGTTTGGTCTAGGGTTATTGGGTTTGTTATAATTCGATTAATTAGACCTTTGATTTTTTATCCTTGCTTATATTAACTGTTTGTAGACTTAGAACAAGCGGGAAGAATCCGAAAAGGGAAGATTCAAGTGCCTTAGGGAATTCAAGCTTGGATTCGAGGTAGGTGATGATTTGATTTCTTTTTTGCGTAATGTATGTTGGTAATTGATTTATTGTAATGCATGTATGTATGTGAATGAAACATTGTTGATCAAACCTAATGAGATGAGTGTGAATGAATAAATGTATGCCATGATTTAACACTTGATTGTATGATTATGAGAATGTACATATGAGTATGATTATGATTGTGGTTGTGTTGAATGGATCGGGTTTCACGTTTTGACACACTAACTTGGATCGGGTGCCACGTTCCGGCGCATTTATAAGATCGGGTGTCATGTCTGGCACACTAATCGGGTACCACGTTCTGATACACTAACAGTTTGGATATGGGTTCTATGATAGGACCATTGAATTGTCATATTTACTTGTTATTGAGAATGTCGATTTGTACATTGCTCTTGAAATGATAACTGTGTTTATATTCCGTACATGTCATGTTTACTATGTTGTGACTGCTTATATATGTTTCGCTTAATGGTTAAGCCGTGATACGCTCAAATTGCACCTCCCTAAAGAAGCATAAGCAATCGTTATCAAGTAAAGAATCCAACTTGTATGTTGGGGTCAATCCCACGAGGAAAATGGCTTAGACTTTACTTTAACCAACAAATATATTCAATTAGTCAAATTACTTCCAGAAACAGGTAATTAAAAGGGGGGNGGGGGGGGGGGGGGGGTTTGTGAAACAAATAGTAAGAATTTAATAAGTAATCAGTAATCAATACTTACTTTTGGTTGTTAACAAGATGAGAGAAATAACTAGGGTATACGTGTTTCCCACAAGCTCATAACGCAGTNTAATAGCAATCCTTTCCTAGTGTACTACATGCAAAGTGATAAGTTAGGTATCTCTAAATCTTTGGTTCGGCATCTAGGGAATTTCACCCCGCACCTTGGTTCGGCTACGTGTGTATAACTTTCTAACCCTTACCTTTACCTCATAATAGACATCATAATCGATGTTTGGCTTAGTTATTACTTCGCACCAATCGACACTAGCCTATTAGATAGTATCACACTAAATCTATGTTGATAATTCTTTTCTTGTTGATTACCTCCTTGGTCCGGCAAGTAGCAACAAGGCGAGTTCTAACGCGTGCACTCGTTAAAAAGACTTCTAAACGAAATAATTATCAATGCATGCAAGACACTATTCCAGTATTGCTTAGTTACTATTCATACTTTGTTAATCGCTCATGGTTCCCACAATCCTAGTTGTGGGGTTTAGTTACCCATAATCATATGAACACAATTCATTGTTTTAGATGAAAGAATTATGAACTTACGTAAGAAGAATAATAAACCCAGAAATTCAACTTGAATTGCAACACCAAAATCTTCAAAACGCACTTCGGAACTTAAGAATTGTAAAAGTTGCAAGTTAATCTCACAAGTCAAAAACTAAAATAAAATAATAATGTCTAACCCCCAAAAACGAGGTTTACGTGCCCTATTTATAGAAAAAAAAATCCTAAATAAAAAGGGAAACAAAATAAGGAAAGTTTGTTATAGGCACGCGTCTTCATTCCACGAGATTGACTCACGGACCGTCAATGGATCTACGGTCCGTGAGTCCCTTCCGTCAGCCAGGACTTGGAAAATATTTCAATTTCCAAAAATCAACGGAACTGCAGGACGGACCGTAGATAGATCTATGGTCCGTCAATCCCCTTCTGTAGCTCCACACTTTGAATCTTCAAAAATCAGGTACTGAAACCCTCGCAGTATCAATCTACGGATCAACAGTACAGTCCGTAAATCAATCTACGGACCATCAATGGGCACCGTGGTTCCACACTTGGTCAAATTTCCCTGATTTGCCTTCCATGCCTTGGCTACTGATCTACGACTACCATCTACGAAGCGTCAATGAATCTACGGTCCATAGATGCCCTCCGTAGATGCCCTTTTCTGCAATTATGTCAGCTGTCTCTTTAATTCTGCGCCTGAACATCTTTCCTGTAAAATATGATAAAAACACATGAAAACTAATACAAATAAAACCCTAGACACACACAACTTGTAAGTGAAATGTATTAGAAATATCGTAAACTCACGGTATATCAATACCCTCAACTTAAATTCGTTGTTTGTCCTCAAGCGACGCACTAAGACTCTAAACGACACTTGTATATAAGCAAGCATTTCAAGCACAAGCAATCATATGGCTCTTTATCCCACTCACTTTTCGGGTGCAAAATTTGTTCTCTTAGACTCGACAAGCTAATTCATGCGGATCAAACTATGACAACGATCGACCAACCAGCACACAACATACATTGTTTTACTATCACCAAAGTACCAACTTTTCGAAAATGCAACTAGTGCCCTAATTTCAAACGAACTCCCTTTTCTTTCACACAATGACTTATGACTTTGAGTACAACGATTCATTTAACACTCACTCTCAGAAACAACTTCAAGTATAGTTAGTGCTCAATACCATAGGCTTGCCCTTATTTTCACTGCTTAGACGCCCCACATTAGACTCTAGGATCACTATAGGACTTTCTTGGCTTGTAACGTAGGCTCAGGGTCAGGTGTGGTACATTTGGGTACTTCTTAGTAACTTTCTGCCCTCCTTGACATTACAATTGGCTTTCAACCTCTTTCTGCCATATTTTTTTTCCTCCTACCGTTTTACCTTCTTTCCCTTGATTTTCTTCACCCATGGATGTGACTTTAGGTTTTGTAGATCTCTCCATTTTTCACTTTTTTTTTCTTTCTTGCGTTTTATGCTTTTTCTTTAGTTTTCAACAAGTCACATCCATTTACCTCTTTTTTCTCAACATCAAACTCTTTTCATACCCATTTTTCTTTCGATTTTCTCTTTCATAGCCACCCTCAACTTATGGATTTTTCATTGATCGAGGTGCACAATACCTAATATCGGGTCAGGGCCAAGATTGAAGTTACCTTTTACATTAGCCACCCTCAACTTAGGCTTTTGACCTAAGTCGAGGTGCACATGTCCAAGGAGGGACCAGGGCCAACATAGTAGATTTATGGGAAGGCGAGTTCGGGGTTTAGAAAGAATTGGTCTAATTTTTAGGCTCAAAGCATTTGGATCAAATGGAGCATTTATTTCATTTGGTAGGATCCTTCATTTAGGCAATTTGTGGACTTATCAGAACAAGGGCCTATGATCACCTCCTAGTTTCTAGAGTGAATTGTCTTAGCAGGACTAACCGGGCAAGTTCTAGTTTTGCACAAAAACTGTTTGACCAATCAACTATTCTCACACATACTTGGCACATAGTTTCATTATCAGATTATCAGATTATCCAGTTCAAGTTTCAGCTTAAGTCGTGCCATCAGGTTGATTCATTATCATGTCATACTTAGAGCCAACATATTCAACTTGTCTTAGCCTACCATTTCTAGCACACAAGTCAAAATTTGGACGGGTATATTTTTCGTAAGCCATCCTGCTTTATTTATGTTCATGCTTCTATACATACTATCCTAACACATGCCGGTTCAACAGAAATTAAACAGTCGCTTGGGGGAAAAGAACACAGGCAAGAAAACCCCAAGAGAGGATTTATGAGTTTTTGGGTTACTCAGACTTTATCCTATCACTCACAATCCATTTACCCCACCCCCAACAAAAATAGATGCTATTGTCCCCCAATGCATACAAGAACAGTAAAAGATAGTGGAATGGGTGAAGCAAACTTGTGGCGCATAGCGCCGAAGAATCATGAACGAGCGGGTGGGTCCGGTTTCCCGGAGCCCGCTGGAACAATAGTAGGGTCACCCTCAGTAGTGCTTACAACATCCATCACAACACCATCAGTGGTGCTCATAACGTCTCTCACAACAGGCGAGATCTCTATAACTGGGGCAGAACTCGATGCCCCCGCAGCACTCTCACGCACCCTCTGCTGGCGCAACTCCTCATCTAACATCGAAGCCTTCATGGCCTCTTTCTCCTGCATACGCTGTCTCTTATGATCTTTTTCCTCCTCAGTGCGATTAGAACGGTGTCTCTTACCTTTGGCATGTGTAGGCTCACGCCCCTCCTCGGCGGTCCCACTAAATAAAATATCTAACACCGTATCATCAGCCAGTGCAGTAGGTGCTGCCTGAGGCTCAACTATAGGGGCGACAAGAATGGCATCAACGTCGGTCCGAAGACTGGCTAACTCAGCCTGCAAAGAGGATAGATCTATGGTCGGGGCTGATAGCTCGAGGACTCCTAATTCAAAAGCATCAAGACGCTTATTTACTGCCTGGACCTTCTGGTCCATCATGCCCTCCATCCTACGCTCCATTCTGGCCTCGAACTCAGCTATCGACTTTTGCATCCAAGGTTGGATGTGATGCATCAGTGTGACCATCTGAGCCTCCAATTTCTGTACTCTGGCCAACGGGACAATAATAGCTCATAACTGTGGTATGGACCGGGATGAACTAGGAGCCATACTAGCTGTCTGAGAAGAGGAGGCCGGGACAGTATCGGTGTGATCTGGTATACTGGGGTCACCGCCTTGGGCCTGCCCCACTTTGTCTGCAAGATCAACACCCAAGGGAGGTACCTCAACCTGGGGCTCTCTGCGAGGTGCCGCCACATTTGCCTCATCTCGAATGAAGCCTATGTCTAATGCCCCTGTAGGGTGGATTAACCTGTCACAATGCCAGATCGGCACTCCAGAGTCCCTGCACAATTGAAAAATCAAAGTCAATCTCCACTCCTGCTACCAATGCTGCAACCATAACCGTTCTGTCCCATGTGAGTTGGTTGTCAGCTTTTGTAGGCGACACCCTGTTACGCACCAACAACCAGAAAAACTTGGCCACAAAATTTAATGTGGCACTTTTTTGTGTTAGCTTATCTTATTCTTCTTGAATTGTCTCGAATTACCTACGGAGCCCTTCGGGCAATACGGTGTAATACGCGAAGCAGCTGAGCGTCTTTTCGGATGATCAGCCACACTGGGACCCTGGTCACTGCGACCCCCTTTGTGAGGAGGCACCCCTTCTCCCGAAGTTACGGGGCTATTTTGCCGAGTTCCTTAGAGAGATCGTTTTTGTTCAACATTTCTTTTTTTTTCTAGAAGTAGGGAAAGTAAGAGAAGAGTGAATGAAGACCCCCACGGAGCGGTAAGGAGATCGATGAGTTTTTAATCTTCCTCGAAGTCCCCTTTACCAGGCTTAGCACGAAATCATTCTAAAAAGTGTATTTACAGATCCGCTACGGGATTAACATTATACGCAACACCCGCGTGTTAGCTTGCTTGTACTATCGCTCGCCTGCCTGACCTGCTTTCTGGCCTTTCGGATACCCAACCGTAGAGTGGCGACCCATTCCGCATGCTCGCCATCTGGAGCAATGTACCTAGCCAACCATAGTATCACAACCTCTCGCTATTCAGCATTCCTCTGGAAAGTGCCACTCCGCACGATGTCCCATCTGTAATCAAACTCCGTTGTGTTTAGAGACCAAGAGTAACCCGTGGTGGGACCATAGAGAAAACGGTTGATGGTGGCAGGTGATATGTCCACCGAACAACCTCAAACCATAGTGGAAGTTAGAGGATCTTGGGCTAGAGGCTTTGACCGCTTGGAAATCAAACCTCGGAGAGTGGCAGCATAGGAGGCGTAGAATTCCCGCACAATCTCCTCGCTATACGTCCCTGGGTCCCGAGCCATCCAGTCACACTTGTGAAGGTTAAACAGCCAGTGGATGTCCGGAACAGTGTGCAAGCTCCCTGTGAGGACTCTGTGCTCCTCTGTAATAAGTCGGGCCATCTTTTGTTTGTCGTTTATCATCTTGGTATCCCGATAAATCTGCCATTGGCCCTCTACGCACCATTTATTTAGATTGCCAGTTACTGGAGTAGGATCATCATTTCGTGATGCAGGTACGGACTCCGAGCTAGTGGCCTCATCAGACGAGGCTGCTTGATCATTCTCACCAGACCCTGTGGCTGATTTAGCACTAGACCCTGCAACATGGGCGGATTCGGACCCTAAAGCACGGCCTGCAGCATTTCTCGACTCAGAGCCCGAAGCTTGGGCAGACTCGTATCCGAACATAGACCCCTCCTCTGAACTGGAAGCATCCCCAGTTGGTGACCCAATCAGTGTGTGCTCCTCATCAGACTGGGAGACAGTGACTACGTCGCTGATCACCTTCTAGGAGGTGCCTCTGGTGGCTCGGGGTGCCGTGGGAGAAGTCCTTGTGTTTGGAGGAATGTATGATGGATCTATTTTTGTGTCCGTGTCCTCATCGATCAATCTGAAGCTAGGGGCAACAAATTTCGACTTGCCTTGCTTGGAGTAGGTGACAAGCTTCTTGGGTGTTATCGTACCTGTGAAAGAGATATTAGTACTAAAACTAACTAAGAACACACTCAAAAAATAAAACTTTAGAACTAAAAACAAATAGTAATAAAGACCCAAAAAAAATTCAGACAGAGGCTACACTGGTTATCCACGGAGGAGACCTATGGTCCGTGGATCGATCTACGGTCCGTAGACCCCTTCCGTGGATCAGAGGGCCAACAATATTAGTCACAGATGGAAACCATAGATGTACATAACGGTCCGTAGATCAATCTACAGACTGTAGTCCACATCCGTGGTTTCACACTTGGTGAGATTTTCAAGTGCATCAACCCACGAACCGAATCTACGGTCCGTAGACGGGGTATCGTGGATGTAATATATGCCAGGTTTCAGCCAATCTTTATTTGCAAGTCCACATCTTAGACCATTTTCAACAATATCCTAGTCTAACCATGCATTTCAACATTGAAACATGCTCAAATTACACCTCCCTAAAGAAGCATAAGCGATCGTTATCAAGTAAAGAACCCAACTTGTAGGTTGGGGTCGATCCCACGAGGAAAATGGTTTAGACTTTACTTTAACTAACAAATATAATTAGTCAAATTACTTCCAGAAACAGGTAATTAAAAGGGGGGGGGTGTGAAACAAATAGTAAGAATTTAATAAGTAATCAGTAATCAATACTCACTTTTGGTTGTTATCAAGATGAGAGGAATAACTAGGGTATACGTGTTCCCCACAAGCTCATAACGCAGTAATCCTAGTAATAGCAATCCTTTCCTAGTGTACTACATGCAAAGTGATAAGTTATGTATCTATAAATCCTTGGTCCTACATCTAGGGAATTTCACCCCGCACCTTGGTCCGGCTACCTGTGTATAACTTACTAACCCTTACCTTTACCTCATAATAGACATCATAATCGATGTTTGGCTTAGTTATTACTTCGCACCAATCGACACTAGCCTATTAGATAGTATCACACTAAATCTATGTTGATAATTCTTTTCTTGTTGATTACCTCCTTGGTCCGGCAAGTAGCAACAAGGCGAGTTCTAACGCGTGCACTTGTTAAAAAGACTTCTAAACGAAAGAATTATCAATGCATGCAAGACACTATTCCAGTATTGCTTAGTTACTATTCATACTTTGTTAATCGCTCATGGTTCCCACAACCCTAGTTGTGGGGTTTAGTTACCCATAATCATATGAACACAATTCATTGTTTTAGATGAAAGAATTATGAACTTACGTAAGAAGAATAATAAACCCAGAAATTCAACTTGAATTGCAGCACCAAAATCTTCAAAACGCACTTCGGAACTTAAGAATTGTAAAAGTTGCAAGTTAATCTCACAAGTCAAAAACTAAAAGAAAATAATAATGTCTAACCCCCAAAAATGAGGTTTACATGCCCTATTTATAGAAAACAAATCCTAAATAAAAAGGGAAACAAAATAAGGAAAGTTTGTTAGAGGCACATGTCTTCATCCCACGAGACTGACTCACGGACCGTCAATGGATCTACGATCCGTGAGTCCCTTCCGTCAGCCAGGACTTGGAAAATATTTCAACTTTCAAAAATCAGCTTCTCTGAAGCAAACGACGGAACTGCAGTATCGACCGTAGATAGATCTACGGTCCATCAATCCACTTCTGTAGCTCCACACTTTGAATCTTCAAAAATCAGGTACTGAAACCCTCGCAGTAGCAATCTTCGGATCAACAGTACGGTCCGTAGATCAATCTACGGACCGTCAATGGGCACCGAGGTTCCACACTTGGTCAAATTTCCCTGATTTGCCTTCCATGCATTGGCTGCTAGTCTATGACTACCATCTACAGAGCGTCAACGGATCTACAATCTGTAGATGCCCTTTTCTGCAATTCTGTCAGCTGTCTCTTTAATTTCGCGCCTGAACATCTTTCCTGCAAAATATGATAAAACCACATGAAAACTAATACAAATAAAACCCTAGATACACACAACTTGTAAGTGAAATGTATTAGAAATACCGTAAACTCACGGTATATCAAGTCGCATGATCCTACCAGTACACTGTGGTTGTGTACTGATACTGCACTTGTTTGTTCTTTGTTGAGTAAAGGGCATCTTCATGCAGCTACTGACAGACCTCAGTTAGTTGACTTTGAGCGTGACTGGATTCAAGGGTGAGTCAATTCTTTCAGGCTGCCATGGATCTCTCTTGTTAAAGTCCACTTTTTCAGACTCAGACTATTTGTTTAGGGTGTTTTGTTTAGTTTTCGGGGGGTGCGCCCCCTTTTCTTAGACTTGCTAGTTAATAGATGTTTTGGTACAATGACTTTCAGGTTCTAGGGGTTGAATTTCCGCATTAGTTATGTTTCATTGTTTTAGTTGAACCCTTGGAGTTTATGGGGACTCCATTTTTTTGTCATTTAAACCTACTTCCGTATCTTTAAATGCCTATATTTTCATTAAGTTGTGTAGTTGACTTGTAGTAATGGTTCTCCCACCAGAGGGTTAGTGTGGGTACCACTCACGACTGTCTGGATCGTGACACCTACAAAGAGAATAAGAGAATAAAAATAATCAGATTCTCTAAGGGAAAAAAATCTCAAGAAACTACAAAGAAAAACAAAAGAGGAAAAAATCAAATCATTATTTCTAAAAAAATAATCATGATTTGTATCATCAAGAAGCCAAAAAAAACAACATTAATATATAATTACAATAGAAAAAAAATGATGGTTATATTATGCATGCCGAATCATCTTACCTCGTAAAATCAAACTATGCTAAAATATCTAATATTCTTCATTATACATCTTTCTCTTGCAAAATCAGATCAAAGAAAACATAAAATTAACCAACCAAAGAGACAAAAAATGAATAATAAGAAAAAGATGAAAATAAAATAATCATCAAACATGTCTCAAAATAGGTTTTTATAAGTGTGATTTTAAGGAGTTATAAATTTGTATATTAAATAATTTGAAGGTTATGAATATGAAAGGTTAGGAGTTATAGACATTACTCTCTCTGTCCACTTTTATTTGTCATGTTGTTTTTCAAAAGCCAATTTGACTAACTTTCAAAGTTAAATTAGATTACATTAATTCATTTTTAAAAAAAAAAATAGTTATTCAAAAACTATACGAAAAGTACTATAAAATCCATTTTTTTTTGCATATCAATATGATGAAAAAATATATCGTAAAATGTTAGTCAAAGCTATTATCGTTTTACTCTAAAAAAGAAAACTATGACAATTAAAAATGGACAGAGGTAGTACTAAATTAATAAGGATTTGAATTGAATTGGATTTATGAAAATGAAGAGGTATGAATTAAGGAGATGATTTTATAAAATAGAATAATTGAAAAAAATTAGAAAAGATGTCAAAAAAACCACAAAAAGATAAATAAGATCCTTGACCATTGAGAGGTGCCACATCACCTCTTTTTTATCTAGCTATATATATATATTAGATTTTTTCCTTAATTTATTCTTTAAAAAATTCAGAGAAAAGGTAAACTTAAATATTTTCTCTTTCCTTATTAATACTACACTATTATATCTTCCTAAAATTCTTCTTTTACCTTCATTGTTTTCCGTTTTTCCTCCAAAATAAATTGTCCTTTTTGAAATTTCACGAAAAAGACTCATTTGCATTTTTTCTTTCCTCATTAATACTATACTATTTATATCTTTCCACGATTCCTTTTTTTTTTTTTTTGTCTTTTTTTATTTTATTTAATTTATAAAATATTTGCAAATACTCCTCTATAACTCTAATTACAACTGAATATTACAAATGTAACTGTAATTAGACAAAGTTATATTCATTTTTTTCTCCTTTATTTTGACTTTTTTTTTTAAAAAGTCACAATTAATTTATTACAAAAGCTCATCTTTATACCCATGACTATCAACCTTTCATATTTAAAACTTCCATGGTCATGATTCATCTCTCATACTTTTGTAACAGAGAAAAATTGGGACACCATTCAGAGAAATAAGTAATAGTTGAAAGTTACTCTTTTAGACTATGTATTATTTTGTTGAAGTAGCATTTTTTTAATTGTGTTTTTTGTAATCTATAATTAGTAGATCCTACTTATATTTTTTCTTGTTCTAATTTTAAAAAAAATGTTCTTATTTGTTTATGTAGATAGTGATGAAGATTAACACCATGGGTAATTTTTCTTATGCTAATTTCAATACAACTTGAAGACATACTATACAATAGTTAAGTTTAGGGATAAAGGTCTGAAAAATACTTTAACTTTGGTCGAATTTGTTGTTGCGATACTAAATTTTCATGAGGACCTATTACCTCCCTAGACTATTTAATACCATATTTTAAACATATATTTTTGCCCACGTGGACATAAAAAATAATGCAAAATTATAAATAGTAATGTGTCCACGTGGGCACATATATACCTTCAAAAAATACACTATTAAATAGTCCAGGGATAAAAAATACGATATTAAATAGTCTAGGGAGGTAATAGGTCCTCATGAAAGTTTAGTATCGCAACAGCAAATCCGACCAAAGTTGGGGTATTTTTCAGACTCTTATCCCTTAAGTTTATAAGCAAAAGGCAGTTAATAATGATTTTACTCAAGATATAGTTCAAATTGCAATGTCATTTTTGATATTTTTTATTTGTGTAACATCCCGCCTTAGAAAGAGCTAAATTTAGAAAACGCTAAATTGGAAATAGCTAATTTAAAATTTTTGCAAAGTTATTCTAAGCTATGAGTTTTTGGTCAACTTCAAACGACCATAACTTTCAGTACAGAATGAGTTAGGTGGCCCATAAGATATCAAATGAAAGGTCTTGGAATCCCCTTTCCAACTCCACCGAGTTTTCTAAGTTTCGAGTTTGGATGAAGGAGATATATCCGTTTAAAGTTATCATGTCCAGTTAAAGAAAGTTACCCGAACTAATGAGGGGTATTTTGGTCTTTTCCTTATCCCATTGGATTAAAAACGTTTTTAGTAATATTTTGGGGTCAAATCAGATTTGGGTCAGTTTTACATTACGCTTAGGGTTTTAGAAGAGAGTTCAAGAAGAGAAAAGAGGAGAAAAGGAAGAACGATCAAGATTGCTTGCGAATCAAGGGATTGTTTTGCCAAATCGAGGTATGTAAGTTCTCATAGTGTTGGATTCGTTCACCCACACGCCAATCATGTTTTACATTATCGAATTCATCCATAACGATTGAGAAATTTAAGTTCTTGATGAGTGTTCTTGAAGTGTTGCTCTCCATTCTTGAATTTTGATGTTTGGATGAGTTCTTGAGGCGAAAATCTTGTTGATGAGTGAGTAAATTGATAGTTCCTGGGTGGGTTTCACTGAAATTGTTCTAGGTTATAAGAATTCAAGAGGTTTTACCGTAGAAGTTCAATGGGTATGAGTTAAATTGAGTTTGGGAAAGGAAGAAAAGATCGGGCAGAAATAGTTTCCTAGATCTGCGCAACTATTTCTGTGAAATTATCAACCTTAGTATCAAGTTAAGCGAAATTATCAACCTTAATGATACCAATACAATATATGATATTGATTTAGTATTAGTTAAGCGAAAATTATCAGTCTTAATGATATCAATATAGTATATGATACTGATTTAATATCAGTTAAGCGAAAATTATCAGGCTTAATAAATGGGGGTATGGGCTGTAATTACATATGAGAGAATGTACATGTATTTCAGGAATTACTTTGGATTTGAGTATGAACTTGCAATTGTTTTGAATTTTATTGCCTATTTATATAGTTTCCCCTAATTATAAATTAATAATTGATTCAAGTATTACTTAGCTTCCTAAATCAATGTATAATTTCTTTAGGAGTACTCTTTAGCTTGCAATAAACCAAGGAGGTGAAAAGTTTAATTTATTAAATAATATATATATATATATATGATAAATAGTATTGTAAATTGAATAATAAGTTCATTTAACCAATCAATAACAAAACAACGATTCATTTGAATAGCAAAACAAGGATTCAACTTAGAAATTATAAGATGACATATTTAATAAGTAGCACCATACTAGATAAGATACACTAAAGAGGCTCACACACTAAACATATTACCTAAATTGAACATAATAACATCCTTATATGTTCATGTCTCCAAAGTGAAATTACTCAATCATCATTATTACATCTCCTTACCAAATTACGTAGATGCTTCACAATAAGAATAGCTTATGTAGTGAGCATATGTTAGAACTGGAATATCTCATTTTGTACAGTTAGTGGGCATTGAAAGTCAGTCAAATTCTGTGTCATGTTAGTCACGGTGTATTGCTCATCTATCTGCAAAATACACAATGAAAATAATAATGTTTATGATGTATTATAAGTTAAAAAAAAGAGAAACAAAGAGTTTGAATATTTGGAATTCCAAATATCTTTGTTGTCTTACCTTATCCTGTAAATATTTGTTTGCAGCTTCCAGTATCCCTTCCTAATATAAACATGATAACATTTTTAGTAATTAAACTAAAGGTTGTAAGAAACAAGTACTACCACTAAATATTAAATCCTAATATGCTTAGAAACTTTACATCACGTTTGAAGATGTCGTGTCGCAAATAAAAACCCATAAATCTCATTATATTGGAACAAACTTCACTAATTATAATTACACGAGTAGAATTATACTACCTTCGTCCTAAGATAAGTGTTATCTTAGCTCATTTCACGCCCGTTAAGAAAAATAATAAATAGAATTGAAAGTACATCTTCTTCAATAGTAAACTTCTTTGTTCAACATATTATGCACTGTAAATGTAATATAAAAGCTGGATATTGCCTAACCTTATTCTTCAGCAGTTGGATCTCTTGAAACATAATATCCATCTACAAGATAGTTTTAGAAAATCAAACAACTCTCATTTCACATGAATAAAAGTACTAGAATAAATAATTTCAACGACAAAGTATATACTGCTTTGATGAAATTATTACCTTTGCTGAACGAATATGATACATCCAAATTTCTAGGTACTTTTCAAGTGAATGCAGTTCATCCAGTGTCATTGTTCCAGCGCCTCCCCCATACATGTAGCTAAGGAGACGTTTTTTTGATAATTAAACTTTATAGCATTATTGACGAACAAGAAGAACAGAAAGAGAAGAAACTAATAATTAGTTGAATGCATGGTACTTAAGTAACTAAACTTATACTCCAACATTCAATTCAAACATGGGTTTGATTATTCCCCGAAAGGTATCATTCTCTTTTTTGAGCCAATTTTTAAGGAACTTTGGATAGAGCTAGACGATAGATATTCTCAAACCAGTGGACAAAAAATTGTATGAGATTCAAAAGTAAATCAACAATAACACACAAGGAGTTATGTATATTACTAGCTACTAGATAAGGATGATGAAATTATGGAACCAACCGAGTACTTTGAGCCTCAAAAATCATTGCAACTGCACATGCATATGTGGAGCAAATGACAGTATGTCTAATTCAATTCCTTATTGAATTGAACAAATTATACACAGTGGGAAGAGGTAGGTATCCTAAAGAGAGAGTATTCTATGTCACAAACATCCTCCCTATTGATTCGAGAAGAGAAACAAAGAGAGTTTAATAAAATATTCAATCGATTGACAATGGAATTAACCTCATTGAATGAGAACACTTTCAATAATAAGAGTCCAATGGGAAAGATTTTTGGGATAAATTATTCCAGCAACATATCCGGGATACAATAATTAATTATTCAAGAAACAACAACAACTACACAGGAAACAATTACTATTCATAAAGTAGTAATAGTAGGAATGCCTTAACTAATGACTTTCATAAGAGGCATGGACACATGCACCAAGGACAAATGCTATAAATTGCATGGCTATCCCTATAGTAATTCTCACAATAGCAATTAAAACTACAAAGTAATCAAATTTGTAAGGGAACGAGTACTATGGCTAATACAGATGGTATATCAAGTGACATGATATTTACTCACCGGATTGGCACGGTGATGTATGTATCTATCTTCAGGAAGCTACGAGACATTCATAGGAAAATTATATTCTTTGATTCATTATCATATGAAATTAGTTATCTATTGATTTCATTCACTCACATGGTGGGAACGAGATCAGTTGCGATACAATATGATGCACCCACACCCACTGCTAGGGTCCTAATTCAGGGTCATGGTAGAGATAGGGCAGGTGTTATTTCTCCATCTCAGGGCCGTGCTAAAGAGATGTAACCTTAGCCTAAGATTGAGGATATGGATTTTCATATGGAAGGTTTGGGGATAGACCAGGTTCCACAGGGCTTCGTAGCGACTAGAGTTCTACTAAATACTATGTTGTGCATTATGAGTTTATTGGAGGGTATGGCTTAGACATGAGGTCTACCTATCACCCCCGATGGTTCACATACTAGAGTTGGGGTTCAACCCCGAGAGCTGGTACATGTTCAAGGCTTTCATACTCCGAAGGCACAGTCAGTTGCTGATGTGGCTCCTAGAATGGATGTTTTTCCAATATCACTTGTTATGGAAATACTTATGAAAATAGTTGAGGAGTAAAATATGTTTGATAGATTTGTTTGAATGGGTCTTCCTTGTTTCACTGGTGCACCTGCGAAGGATGCTTATGAGTTCTTGGTTAGATTTTAGGAGAGGTTCCATAACCTTGGTTTATTTGATTGAGTTACATGGTACATACTTCACTACTTAAATAATAGGACTTCACCTTCTATATTTTGGATTTAGTTTTTTGAGGCCTTCTTGGGGAAGTATTTGCTCGTAGTATGAGAGGGAGTCTGAGGGATCAATTTAATGATCTAGAGAAGGCTATTGTGAATGTTACTAAGTATAAGACTAGGTTACATGCCTTGGGTAGACATGCATTGAGGAGCATATTTACAAAGGAGGAGAGATTTAAGAAGTTTGTGAAGGGATTAATTAGTCCTCTCCATTTGTCTATCAAACATCTATTGACTATTAGCGCTACTTTTCAGGAAGTGATTGATCATGCTAAGAGTATTGAGTAGATTTGCCATAATGCCTATAAAGGCAATGACAAGAGGTTTGTAAACATGGTAGTTTTAGTAGTTCATCATCTAGGGCAAGGAATTCTTGGGAAGATGTCACGATTAACAAACTAGCATGCCCATTCAGCCTGTACTACAAAATTTCAATGGTAGTTATTCACACACCTATGGTTTAAGATAGATTTCTATGGGTTCTCGTTTTGGATTCACAAGCCATGACAAACATTTTAATTTGTCTCATCAGCCTATGTCAAGCAAATAATGTTTCGATTATGGTGAATTGGGACATTGCTAATGAGCGCTCTAGGAACAAGTTGAGTGGGGATTAATAGGGTTTATAGGTTAAGACCCATCTATTTCCAGCACCACTATCTAAAGGAGATTCAGATAGTAGGAAAGGTGGTTCTCAAAATGCTAAAGGTGGGGCTCATACTGATTTTGAAATATTTAATAGATGCACATTGTACGAGAGTGGGCATGGTCAATATTATATTTTTTCAGGTAGACTAGAGGTCGAGGCTTTAGATGCAATCAATATAGGTACTATTCGCTTTGTCATCTTTTAGTTTTGGTGCTATTTGATCCTGGTTCTAATTATTCATATGTGTCTACCTATTTTTCTATGCATCTGGTTATGATGTGTGATTCACTACCGTCCATATTCGTGTTTCAACCATATAGGTGATTCATTAGTAGTGGATCAAGTGTATCTATTTAGTGTTGTGAATATTTAGGGGTATGATACTTGGGTGGATCTCCTTATTCCTAATATAGTAGATTTTGATGTAATTTTAGGTACGAATTGACTATCTCCTTATCATGTTATCTTAGATTGTCATGCCAAGACCATTACTCTAATAATGCCTGGTATTCCTTAGTTAGTGTGGAAGGGTATGATTAGTCATGCCCCAAAAAAGGTGATTTTATTTTTAAAGGCGAAGAGAATGGTAGAGAAGGGTTGTTTGGCTTACTTAGAATACATTTGGGATACTAGTGTTGGTACTCCCTCATTTAAGTTTGCTCATGTGATGAGTTAGTTTGCGGAGGTATTTTCAACAGACTTACTAGGCATTCCACCAGGTCATGACATCAATTTTGGCATTGATTTATAG
Organism: Solanum stenotomum; assembly: GCF_019186545.1. Classification (NCBI taxonomy): domain Eukaryota; kingdom Viridiplantae; phylum Streptophyta; class Magnoliopsida; order Solanales; family Solanaceae; genus Solanum; species Solanum stenotomum. The sequence goes on from NC_064292.1 coordinate 34,511,006, forward strand.
TCGAGCACTCAACCCATTTCCATTCCACCCTATATGATGACAATGTTAGAGTTAATAGAATAGTTGTAGGATTTGTTGAGTAATAGATTCATCAGACCTAATGTTTCCCCTTGGGTTGCTCCTAGTTTGTTTGTAAACAAGAAAGATAGTTCTACCCAGATGTGTATTGACAATTGGTACTTACATAAGTTGTTTATCAAGAACAATTATATGGTACCTCTCATTGATGACTTGTTTGATGAGCTTTAGGGTGCTTCCATGTTTTCAAAGGTTGATTTAATATCGGGCTACCATTAGTCAAAGATTCAAGCTTTAGACATTCTTAAGATTGCCTGTAAGACTCGTTTGGGACATTACTAATTCATAGTAATGTTTTTGGGTTGATTAATACCTTAGAGACATTTATGAGTTGATGAATGGGGTATTCCGACCACATTTAGATTCATTCATCATTTTGTTCATCGATGACATCTTGATCTATACTATGGATAGAGAGGAGCTACCCCTCTCATTATTTGAAGTTGGTAGTTGTAGTTTTCTCTTTGAAAATTTGGAGGCATTACCTCTATGGCGTTCATTGTGAGATCTTCGCCGATCATCGTAGCTACAATAAGAAGGATCTCAATTTTAGAAAACCTAGGTGGTTAGAGTTTCTCAAGGACTATGATATGATAAAAAAATTATCACTCGAATAAGGACAATGTGTTAGAGAATCCCTAGGGTAGGAAGGAAATAAGTATGGGTAGTCGTGCATTGTTGTTAGTTGAGGAGCATCCTTTGGCTTTGTACATTTAGTTATTAGCCAACCATTTGATGTGACTTGATATTTCGAGCATGAGAGGGTTCTTTCTAGTGTAGGCTTAGTCTATTCTCTTGGAGTTCATTATGGCTAAACAATTTGAGGATGAAAATTTAAGGTTGAGACAATGTGTTTAGGTATAAAGCTAGAGAGGTAGTATTAGATTCGGAGGGAGTTTTGAGTATTAAGGGTCGTGTTTGTGTTCCTAAAGTGTGTGACTTAACTAAATTGATTATGGATAAGACTCATAGTTGTAGGTGTTCTATCCATACAGGGGCAGCGAAGATGTATCATGATTTCAAGCAACATAATTAGTGGTGTAGGATGAAGATATGGCTATATTTGGCTTTTCCCTCTATGAGATGAGCCCAATACTGGAACGATGGATAAGAGAACTGTGTTGGCATAAATATTTCATGGAGTATGTGTGTCAGTGTTTAAATTGATAGCAAGTAAAAAATGGGCACCAAAAACCAAGTGAGCTGATTTATAGGATGCCAATACCCAAAAGGAAGTAAAAGTGGATAGCTATTGGTTTTTTGGTAGGATTACCACAAACTTCAAGGAAATTTGGTGGCATTTGGATAATTATTGATAGATTAGCCAAACTGTTCACTTGATACCAGTCCAAACTAGCTACAATTTGTAAAAGTTGGTGCAAATTTACATATGAGAGATCATTCATTTTCACAGTGTTCTTATTTCCATCATTTTATAGGGATACTCAATTCATATCTCATTTTTGGAGTTTGATGCAAAAGAATTTGGGTACCTGAGTTGAGCTTTGTACAATATTTCACCTATAGACGGATGGTCATCAGAGAGAACTATTCAAGTCCTTGAGGATATATTTTGGATTATGTCATTAATTTTTGAGGTCGTTGAGATTAGTTTTTTTCCCTTTAGCTGAGTTTGTGTATAATAATAACTTCCATTTTAGCATCCAAATGGCATCAGTTGAGACTTTGTATGATAAGAGATGTAGATCTCCGTTGGTTTGGTTCGATGCCTTCAATGTTAGGACTTTGGGTAGTAATATGTTCAGAGATTTTATGGAAAAAGTGAAGTTGATCCAAGAGTGGCTTTTGACAACTAAAGTAGGACAAAAAGATACAAATAAAATAGTTTGAGGTTTAGGGTTAATGATTAATGAGAAGGTTTTTCTCAAGGTATCACCTATGAAAGGTATTATGATTTTTGGAAAGAAGATCAAGCTTAGCCTGAGGTTTATTAGTCCTTTCGAGATCTTTCAGCGCATTAGTGAGGTTGCTTAGGAGTTAGTGAGGTTGCTTAGGAGTTAGACTTACCTCTAGGTCTTTCGGGTGTTCACCATGTGTTTTATGTGTCCATATAGAAGAAATATCATTCAAATAGTTCCCATGTGATTTAGTGAGACGTGTTGCAATTAGATTGGAATTTGACTTTTAAGGAGAAGCCTATAACTATATTGGATAAGCATAATAACTTCTGTGAAGGTTCAAAAGAATCATCTTGTGGAAAGGACCACATGAGATACTAAGTTAGACATGCAGAGTAGTCCAACTTCTTGAGCTTTCAAGTATGTCCTATCTCTTTATGTTCTATGTATGTTTTAGTAGTGGAGGATGTAAAAACCTTCAAGGTCATTTTGTGATTGTCACTTCATTTTTTCCCGATTAACCATCCCTATAAACTTGGATTGGTAATTATGACTTACGGGGATGTGTGGTCTGATTACCAAGGTGATCAAATGAGTATTGGAAGATTTTCTTTTTGCCTTTTAAGTCTGAGACTTTGGAAGTTTGACCAAAGTCAACATTTGAGGTTGTCAAGGTTAGGTCTGAGTTTTGATGATTCCACTAGGAGATTATTGGCCTAGATGGGGATTTAGTTTATTCCTTGAGGCTTTTGGGGTGGGGGGAGGGGGGATTGGTCGGTTGGTTGAATTTTGAAGTTTCCTTAAGTTTTGAGTTGATCTCGATCAACATTTGACCTAAATGGTCAGAGGATGTGTTTTAAGACTCATTTTGCACTAGTGGTTTGTGTTTAGGGCTTAGATAGAGTTTTGAGGGTTCATTCCGAGTTTAGAATGACTTTTGTTTTTGCTATGAGCTATCTGGTGTATCCCCTTCTTTTTATTCATGAAGATCCCACCGCATTCGCAAAGAAGGACCATGATGTCCCTCGCAATTGTGGGACCCTTGGTAATTTTTGTGAAAGAAGAGTTGTAGGACCATGTAACAATTTGCCTTTGCGTTTGCAAAGTGTTGAGTCAGGTCACATTCACGATCGTTATAGGTGCTCCGCATTCGTAAAGATATAAGTTATGGATTACTCTTTTTCAGACTTAGTTTGGGTGATGACTTATCATGTAAAGTGTGTTATTGGGTGGGCGATTTGTTGGGTTGAAGTACTTAATAAATTTTTTGAATTGTAAAGGCGATGAGTGGCTTGAGACTTGGAAATATTGATTCGTATATTTCATCTTGGACTGATTCATGCGTTATTTTATGTATGAGAGGTGATTTTCAATGAGAATACACGATTTGGAATGTAAATAAAATGAAAGAGAAAGTGTGGCCTATGGGAAAGAATGAGAAACTTTATTGATATTGAAGCTAGTAGCTTAGCTTGTGTCTTGAATTGATAATTTTATTGTATTCATATATGTTGCATGTGCATTCATATTCTAATCGTCCTCTTACATAATCATTCCTTTCATTGATCCTTGACTTGATTAAATGAAACCAATATTTTTATGAAAGAGAATTTTAGGCTTGATGGGATATTTTCTGGATAGGTATATGGACCTGGGAGTCCCCCATGAGTCCTACCTTACAATATTCCACTTTTGAGTGGGTGTATACTAGTAGGATCATTGTTCATTACATTGTTGGAATTAATGCATTCACACCTTAATGTTTAGTCTTCCAATATTGTCTCTTAGTTATTTCAAGAAGTCTTGTAGGATTTTGTAAGACATGGATCTAGTAAATTGTGATACATGTACCTAGTTATTTGTGCAAGACCTTTGATTTTACATTTTTATTATTATAAATAGAGATGTAATATATGATTCTAATCATCTTAAGTGGTCTTAAGTAGCCTATATAAAACTTGAGCATTCTATAAAGAAAGTATTCTCCTTCTATAAAATGAAAGAGAAAGTGTGGCCTACATGCAAAAATGAGAAACTTTATTGATATTGAAGCTCGTAGCTTGTGTCTTGAATTGAGAATTTCATTGTATTCATATATGTTGCATGTGCATTCATCTTCTAATCGTCCTCATTTATAATCATTCCTTTCATTGATCCTTGACTTGATTGAATGGAAACAATATTTTTATGAAAGAGAATTTTAGGCTCCATGGGATCTTTTCCGGATAGGTATATGGACCTCGAGAGTCCTCCATGAGTCCTTGTAACATCCCAAAAATTTCGAAGTTAAGACTCAAGTTTTTTCCCGAGTGATTCAAAATTTTCTTAGATGTTAAGGTCGCTAAAACTTCATAGCATAAAGTTGAGTTGGGAATTTTCCTTCCAATTAAATTTCTCTATGAGATTATTCTTTGGTAAACTTCAAATGACCATAACTTTCAGCACAAAATGTTTTAGATGGCCCATGATCTATCAAATCGAAGATCTATGAGTCTTCTTTCCAATGTCGTTGAGTTTGCAAAATTCCAAGTTCAAATGAAGGAGATATGCCCGTTGGAGTGCAGCCTGTCTAGTTAAGGCAATTCATCCGTTTTAAGGAGGGATATTTTAGTCTTTTCCTTACCCCCACAAGCCTAGCTCATTTTTCTTAATCTTTTAGGGGTCTAAAATGCTTGGAATCAGTTTTAGTCATTCCTAAGCACGCTTAGAATTTTTGAGAGGAGTTCAGGAGGAGAAAAGAAGAGTGTTCAAGATTTTTGTGAGCTTTGAGGATTTTCACCAAGAATTTAATTCTTTCAAGGTATGTAAGTTTTCATAGTGATGGGTTAGTTCACCTTCATGTCAATCATGATTTTTCTTATTGAATTTTTCCATGAGATTTCATGTATTGAGTTTTTGATGAGTTTCTTGAAGTTTTGTTCTTCATTCGTTATTAATAAAGATTGATGAGTTCTTGAGGTGAGGGTTTCGAGTTTGAGGGTTGTTCCTGAGGAAATTTGAGTAGATTTTTGTTTACTTATGTTGGGTATACGAATCTAAGAAAGTTTGGAAGAAAACAATCGATTCTAGGTGAATTAGAATAAAAAATTGAGAAAAAAAATTCGTTAGAATATTCTGGGAAGGGGTGGCGCGACGGGCCACAGATGCGGCAGAGGGGCTGGCGCGCCACGCTTGCAGTGCGTCAGTAATGGTGTCCTGGAGTTTAGGGGCTGGCACCCTGGAATGCGCCAGGGTCGCCTGCCCTCGTTCTTCTTTCGTTTTTCATCCCATCTGAGTTCTTTTAAAGCGTATCTTCACTATCTTCCTGATTTTAATTATCCAAAGTACATTCAATCATCAAGAGATCATATATATCATAAATCATAACCTTGAATTCATAATTCAAATTAAAGATAGAGTTAAGAGTAAATTTGAGGAAGTTCCTTGAGTCATTTAGAGAAGTCTTTACAATCTTTTAAAACTTGTTTTAAGATTTGAGTACTTGAGTATGATAATGAGAATGAGTTGTATTCATGAGTCTACATTGTTATTGAGATCTTTGAGTTGAGTCGTTCATGCCTATAATTCCTCATGAACATCATGAATTGAGCATCATTGATGAGGAGTCTATCGTTGAGTCATGAGTTCCGAGTTCTTGAGTCTTGAGTTCTGAGTACCGAGTTTCTATATTTCTATTAAGACCCCTAAGTTGAGTCGTTCATGTCCATAATTCCACATAAACCCTATGAGCTGAGTTATGAATTTTGAGAAGCTTTTTAAAGCCAACACTTGAGTTCTTAAACTGAGATTTGAGAAAGTAAAGATGAGTTTTGAGAAAAGAGTTTTTAAAACATGATTAGTATGACAATCGAGTATGTCATCAATGTATGAGCAGTATGATATTTAGATATACCATCAATATTTATGCAGTATGACTTCCCAAGTCATCAATGATCATATTTTAATATGATTTTGATATGTTTTTGAGAAAGAGTTTTCAAGTATGAGTTGAATATGAGTATAAGGGGACTATGTATTCCAAAATTATCAATTTTTGCATTGATAAAAGAGAAACTGAGATTTCTAAATGAGTTATGAGTTCAAAAGATATTTCAAGAGCAATTGCCTTTTTTAAGAGGGTGGTTTGATCAATTATCACAAACCACAGGACGAGTTATGTTTTTAAACATATGAGATAAGTATATATTATTGGGAGTAGTATTGAGTATCAATATGGGGATGAGTTTAGATAACTCAAAATCCTCATAAACCATGTTTGTCAACATGGGTAAAGGGTTAAACTTTTTAGATGATTCTTTATTACCTTTTAAGCATAGCTTAATGGATCCACTTTGTTGAGGATGTCCTATACCCCGGCAAGGTATAGGACAATTCTTGCAGCTTGGGAGAGATCTTGTATCATCACATAACTCACAGTGATGGTTGTCGGTTAGAGAATCTTCCAAATAAGTATAATGAGTTTATTATTATATTTTTATATACATTTGAGTTATTATCTACTGTTTTAAAAGCTTCATGTATATAGCATCTTTTATTGTTGCTTTCATTTTGAGTTTGAGTTGAGTATCTTGAGTTTGAGTTGAGTATCTCGAGTTGAGTTAAGTATCTTGAGTTTTAGTTGAGTATCTCGAGTTGAGTTAAGTATCTTGAGTTTGAGTTGAGTATCCTGAGTTGAGTTGAGTATCTTGAGTTTGAGTTGAGTATCTTGAGTTTGAGTTGAGTATCCAGAGTTGAGTTGAATATCCTTGAGTTGAGTTGAATATTCTTGAGTCGAGTTGAGTATTCTTGAGTCATAGTGAGTTGAGACAAGGTGATTATGTCTTCCTTATTTCAGTTTGAGATTATACTTACGTTGTAGAGTTCCCCTTACATGCTCGTACATTCTATGTACTGACGCCATTTGGCCTGCATCGTTTCATTATGCAGTTACAGGTATTCAGGATCATCAACGGGCGTTTCGTTGAGGTCACGTGATATTCCAGTCAGCTTTGGTGAGCCTTCTTATATTCTGGAGGCTTCATCTTTACCTTACAGTTAGTAGTTTTGAGATGTCGTGGGTCTTGTCCCAATATCTTTCTGTAATAGTAGAGGCTTCATAGATAGACAAAGTTGAGAAGTTTTCTCTATTTACTTTCTTTTGAATATTGTACAGACTTTTTAAAAGGTTGAGTATTTGAGTTCAATGAAATTTAATTTCAGTTTTAAGCTTATGTATGGTTGAGTTAGTCTTACGCTTGTAGTCAGCTAGGATGAGGGTTTGCTTGGGGACCAACAATGATTTTCGAGTGTCAGCCACATCCAGGGTGTAGATTCGGTCCGTGACAAGTCCTACCTTACAATATTCCACTTTTGAGTGGGTGTATACTGGTAGGATCATTGTTCATTGCATTGCATTGAATTTCATGAACTATGGTCGTGTATTCTATCTCAGGAGTATATTAAACTGTTGGGGAATTTTCTGCGGGTAAAATTTAGTATTCTTTATTCGATATCGTAATTGCTTAAGCTCGGTCGACCTATAATGTCTACTAAGTACTGGTGATTTGTACTGACCCTACATTTTTTGTATCTTTTCTGGTGCAAATCCCTGCACGAGTTAGCAGCGGTGATTTGGATTCATTCGAGGTCTATCTAGTTAGATTCATGGTGAGCTCCAGCCTCTGGAGACTTACCCATTTCCCTCTCTATCTTCATTTATTTTTCATTTATACTTTTGACAATGACGTATGGAATTTTATTAATTAGCTCATGTACACGTGACACTGAGGTTTTGGAAATTTATCGAGTGTATATTCGTTTATATAGATATAATGAGAGTTTGCAGTATGATTTAATTTGGAGTTATTAGATGTTTCCTTACTCTACTTTCCGTTTTCATTTACTTTCTTAATTTGTATGACAATTGGTTTACTTAGTATGATTGGATTGGGTAGGTGTCACAACGACTCCCAATTTTGAGTCGTTACAATTAGATACACTCACACCATGATTATACAGTAATTTATAAGAAATCTACCTTGCTGATGGTGTTTGTAGCTATATATGTTAATGATGTCATATTAACAAGGACAAACACAACAGAAGTCACACAACTGAAAATCTATTTGCACAACACATTCAAAATCAAGGATCTTGGCAAACTACACTACTTTTTGGGGCTAGAGATACTTAGCATAGATTGAGGGGTTATCATTTCACAGAGAAAGTTTGTTTGGGATGTTTTAAAGGAATATGATTGCCTCAACTACCACCCCTCTCATTCTTAAGCTAAGGGACAATCCTGTTAGTTGAAAATCAAAGAAACAACATACATACAATCTCTTTGTCCTCAACAGAAGTAGAGTATATATAGGTCATTGAGAAAGGTGGTAGGTGACTTGGTCTGGCTTCACAGTTTGTTTACTCAATTGACCATTTCATTGTTGTTTATTGTGATAGCCAATCGACCAGACACATAGCTCACTATCCTGTTTTTCATAAACGCATTAAAATGTTGATTGTCACTTTCTTAGGAAGTAAGTTTCACGAGGGGCTCATTTCACTCCATCACATCTCCACCACTAAAATTCTCACTGGTGTCAAGCACACTACTCAGAGGCTGAACCATGATTAGGTGTTTGGGGGTTCTAAATTTTAGGACAGAAGAGAAAAATATTGCAAAGCATGTTGATACTGGGGTTCGAACCCACAACACTAGTGTGAAAATCATTTTCACCGCCCATTCTTACAACTGATCAGTAGTCAATCATTCTTATTAATGGGTATATGTATGTATTTAATTTTCTAATACAAAATACCAGGTCTACGGAAAAGCTAGTGGTTCGTCCGAACCCACGAACCCCCACATAGCTCCATCTCTTGTTGTACTGGTATTAAATGTTAGGCAATTAATATCTTTTCTGTTTTATCGTAGTTGGCGCTAGTTATCAAGGCACCATAGGAGATTGTATATAATATTTTGTTAATGAAGAGAAGGCTTGTGTCATTTTATCGTTCTCAACATTTTTGTTTGGTAGGTTCAATGTTATCTACAAAGAAAAATTAGTTAGATAGATCAGAAATGATAAATATATACCTTAAGCCTTTCTGGAGTACGTCAATCTCATTCTTCAGCATGTTGATCTCCTCTTTTGGGTCCTAAAGAACATAATTTCGTTCATTACTGTAACATATAAGAAAAAACTATTGTCTATTTGTATTTTTTATTATTTCTAAATACAACTTCCTAGCATAAAAGCAATTTTTCATTTAGACAACGTAGTACTAATCATCATAAGTTAAGTGCATCAACTCTTTATTTTGTTGATAAAAACTATAATTAAAAAATAACTACACCTATTTATTTTTAGTTCTCCTTTCCCTCAGAACCAAGATCTTTTTTTCTTTGTAGAGGGTACCTTTTTATGAGTAGATAGTTTCCAAGTCAAAAAGCAAGAAATGCAAAGGAAGGGCTCATATCACTTATTACCAATATATATAAATATAAATAAAATAAATAAATTAATATACTTTCCAGTTAATAATGCAATTATATATTCCAAAGCATGAAGCATCCCGTGCAGTACTTTTGTCTGTAAAAAGTGAGTATAATCCTTAATTAATTTTTGTTGTCTTCCCTATTCGACTGAATATATTATATCTTGTTGTGATTCTCACTTTCCATGTGTCATGCATGCAATAATATATCACTACAAACAGCATCTGATGCTAAAATTGACATTACAACGAGACTTTAATTGCTATAGGAAAAAATATTTATTTACACAATTAAATTAATATATATATATATATATATATATATATATATATAGGAAATTCTCTATAATAAATAGTAGTAACGTTACATCATAAATAATATTTTTAATAGCAATTAATTATCGCATATAATGATATTGAATTTAATGTCAGTAAATGTTTTAACACTTTTTGTTAATGTGTATATTTATCCCATGTATAACATGTTATTAAACTATACTGTTAAAGAAAAAAAAGATTTACCAGAGCTTGTGTATCTTTGGCTACCTCAGCCACCCCAACTCCCTTGGTTGACTTGAGGTACCTCTCAATCAGCCCTTGCATGCTTCTTCCATCATAAAACACAAAAATGAATAACGGGAAAGAAAAAAGAAAAAAGAAAAAAAACTTAAGAACAAAATCTAAGGTTTTAAGATATTTATAGAAATAACTTTCTTATATATAAGGTATATATAGTATTACGGATAACTTGATAACTGTAAAGTAATAGAGTATTATGGATGATTAAGCTATATTTGTAGGTAATCAGAGAAAAAAGAATGTTTACCCTTTAGTAGCGAGTTCATAGAGCTTTCCATGAGCGGAGAAAATGAAAAGACCAATTTCAGCATCGCACAAAACGGACAGCTCCTTCGCCTTCTTAAGAAGGCCTGCTCGGCGTTTGCAGAAAGTGACCTGTCGATGAACGGGGTTCTCTATCCTCTTCATTTGAACCTTACCACGAGCCATTTAATTGAGTGTTGGCTGCTTTTTGGCAGACAACCTCCCACTAGTTTGAACTAGCTTCGAGGTTGTTGCACTACTCTTCTTCTCAACTACCTGAACCTTACTTTACTTGCTTACCACAACTTCTCTCTTTCTTCCTTTCTATCAACATTTTATACTTCCCATTTTCATTCTAATTCTACCTTTTCCATACACTTGCTATTAAAATAAACACTAGCCCACCTTTAATTTCCACCTCACTACGAATCTTACCTTTTCATTTCTATATCTTATTTTGTATTCTAATTTATATGACTTACTTTCCTTTTTTAGTCAATCCCAAAAAAATATATATATAAATAAAATTTTAATTTTAAAATATTCATTTACCTTTAATAAAATAATTTATAGTCACAAATTTCTATCATTCATTTTTTATCACAAGTTTTAAAAGTCTTTATTTCTTTTTTAAACTCTGTATCAAGTCAAATTACCTCACATAAAATGAGACATAGGATATAATTACTATTCTATTTTTTTTAATCCTTTACCGCATACCTAAGCTATATATTCGTTGCCAAGTGGCTTAATGACACCTGGTCAATCTTCATGTTATTAATTTTGTTGCTTAGTTAAAGACAACACACATCTTTTGTACTGATGATGGTGGAGTTCATATTAATTACTTCTTCATCTTTAATCGAACGTTTTTCGACTTTTTTGGGAGGTTTTACCCTTCAATATGAAAACAAATTTCGATTTAGTCAGACTCCAATATGGATACTGGCAAGGGCAGACCTACGTGGATTTTATTACAAAGTATATATAAGGTAAAATTTTATATTTATGTAGATATATTAATTTTGAACCCCCTTATGAACAAGAAGCAAGTTGTAGCATAGTGGTAAATTTCCTTTTAAATCTCATTGTGAGCATTTTATTTTTTTAGTTTCAGGACCAATCTTTCAAAATTCAAACGTGCTAAGAGGTCTCTTGTAATAGAACTAACTTTTTATACTTATGAACTATATACTACTACATCCTTAGAATTGTATTTTGTTGATTATTCATAGGTTTATACTTTTATTCTTCGAACCATCTGAATTATTGGCTTGGGTATAACGGATTAATGTAGTTGACACCACCACTCCTTTTCTTTTGTTCCTCTCATCTCTTGAACATGGATTCTTCCCCCTTTCCTCTAAAAACACGGATTCCACTATTAACAAGGAGAATAAAAATAATACCAAGTTGGTCCTCCAAGAAAAACTAATTAAATCCAAAGGTGTTCTGTACTAGAGGATTCTTTAATATATAATTTGTTGATGTATTTAAAGAGTATGGAACCTATATGATGGGGGGGGGGGGGGGGGGGGCATTATCAAACTAGCCAAAGTATGTAGATTTGCTTTGTTATTTTTTATAGAAAAAAAAATATGTGTATTACGCATATATTTTGGTTTTGAAATACTGAAATTTTATTGGTTATTTTTGTAGGCAAATGATAAGATACAATTACTTTCAGTAGAGCAGTCAAAAATTTCGTTAAGAGTATTTAAGATTTAATATATATATGTGAAAAAATATTTTTTGATAGATATATATTTCATATAATTTTTTAAATACATAATATAATTTTTCGACAAATAGCATTAGATTAACTATCTTGAACTATATGTGGCTAGGCCAGTACCACTTTAGGTGGAAAGATAATGTTCTGATAATTAGAACTAGTGCGGTATTGTCGCGGTTGAGAAGGCTATTTGTTAACGTAGATACAATAGCTTCACAAAAATAATATGATGTTTGGGATGTAGTTTGACCTCAACAAATTTGAAGAAGATAGAGACTTCTAGGTCATTGTTTAAAGAATAGAAAGAAAAAATAAACACCTGCAACTATACGGCGGCTCAAATGTATCAATTTGGTCTAAAGCCAAATTCGAAAGAAGGCCAGAAGAGTTTAAAATGTTTCTCAACTATTTGAATTGGTATAAAATTATTCTTTGTCCACCTTTCGACCCGCGATATCTCCGTCGTCAATCTTTTGGCTCAAAAATACCCTTATTTCTAACAACTCACACTTATAAGGTGGATAAAAGACAATATTATACCAAATCTCATAGTTTAAGGACATTTTAGGCAGTTCTTCGTTAAAATAATTTGAAATTACTTAATATATGAGCCCATATATATGATTGACCTGATTTTGTGTTCCATAATAATTATATATATATATATATATAAAAGGAGATGTGATAGCGCTTACGTGTCGGCACCACAAAAAACAATAATTTTTATTTATTAAAATAATTAATTATTTGTAATTATACTAAATTTGAAGCTAAAATTTTTAAAAAGCAACAACAACAATGTTTCCACAAAAAATTGAGAAGTAAATTGGGTACCACAATTGCAGATAATGGATAGGGGCACTCCATGCAACCTAACCACCTCTATTAGATACAACTTAGTGTAATCTTTATCGAATAAGAGACCTTGATGGGAATGAAATGAGCCGACTTCGTCATACGGTTTACTATACCCAAATCGAGTCATGTTGCCGCCAAGTGTAGGATAAACCAACAATAAAGTCCATATTCAGATCTTCCCACTTCTAAGTAGGAATTCAAATATCTAGGGACAAACCTCCCAACTTTTAATGCTCAACTTTCACATGTTGACAATTAGGACACTTAGCCAAAAATTTCGCAATATTCTTCTTCATCTCATCCCACCAATAGACCTCCCGTAAGTCATGGTACATCTTGGTGGATCCGGGGTGAATGGAATATCGAGAACTGTGGGCTTCTGATAAGATTTGCTCTCTCAAGTCATCAACATTGGAAACACATAAACGACCTTGATATCGAAGCACACTATCTCTCCCTTGGGAGAAAGGCTCAACAGACTTTTGAAGCACCACTTCATTTAACTCAACTAAAATCATATCAAGACCTTGTTTGGCTTTTACACCCGACACAAAAGATGATTTTGAACCATTATGAACAACAAAAACACCCTCACTTGAATCAACCAACCGAACACCTAGTCGAGTTAGTCGGTGAACATCACGAACCAACTCTTTCTTATCATCCTCAACATGTGCAACACTATTCATATATAACAACCTTAAGGCATCGACCACTACATTGGCTTTGCCCAGGTGATAAAGGACATTCATCTTTGAAAGTTCTAGTCACCTACGTTGGCGAAGATTTAAATCCTTTTCCTTGAACACATATTGAAATCTTTTGTGGTCGGTGAAAACATTAACATGAACACCATACAAATAATGTCTCCATATCTTTAAGGCAAAAACAACCGCCGCTAGTTCCAGTTCTTTTTATAAATCTTGAGTTGCCTTGGAGCATAAGCAATAACTTTCCGAATTTGCATAAGAACACACCCTAATCCAATCATTGAAACATCACAATAAACAACAAATCCATCAGATACTACTAGTAAAGTTAACACCAAAGTGGAGGTAAATCTATCTTTTAATTCTTGAAAACTCTTCTCACACACTTTCGACCATAAGAACTTAACTTTCTTTTGGGTCAATGGAGAAGCAATCAAAGAAAACACTTCAACTAACCTTCCATAATAACCAAACAAACCCAAGAAACATCAAATATCCGAAGGGGATAGAGATCTAGGCCAACTCTTAACTGCATTTGTTTTCTTATACTACTAAAAATCTATCAAAAAAAAGACGGACGGAAAAGCGACGGACGATGTTGCACCTAAAAGCGAAGCCAATTGTCATACTGTTCGTCGCTTTTTAATAAAAATAATAATTATTTTTTTTACAAAAAGCGACAACATCTCTTAGCCCGTCACTTTTTTCCTAGATTTTTGCGCTAAATATATATATAATTTATAATTAATTATCTAATATAGGTAGAGACGTTGTCCGTTACTTTTTGTTAAAAATAATTATTTATAAATTAAAAAATAACTACGATGTCCGTCACTTTCTATTAATCAATTGATTAACTATTTTTTAAAGAAGCGACAGACGGCATCTTTATGTTCGTTGCTTTTTGGTCAAAATAGATGGTCAAATATTTCAAAAAAGCGACGGATAATGTCGCTTAGTCCATTGCTTTTTGGTCAAAATGTTGGTCAGCCATTTAAAAGAAAAGCAACGGACAAAGAGACGTTGTCCGTCACTTTCTTTAAAATATCTGCATACACAGACGCAAATTTTTCCCATTCTTCCTTCTCTTCCTTCTCTCTAAAATCGCCAAAGACGTGATACCGCTCCTTCCGCCACCGCCGCTGCTGCCGCCGCCCTAGCTGTTGCCTAGCTCCCTTTCCATTGTCTATAATTTCTCCTTTAATTCAAGGTTAGGATTTTTTCAAATTAGTTTTTAATTTTTGACATTTATGGTAATGTGCATAATCTCAAAAACCTTCTGAAGCTCTTCAATGCAGTTTAATGGATCCTCAGTAACACTTGAACTAGTGAAGCTTGGCGGCTTAATCCTTAAAAACTCATGGATCCTCGAAATATCATCCACTTTCTGTCAACTTTCTTTTTGTCCAACTTGATTGGTCACAGCTTGACTCAACAACCGGATAGCTTCCCAGAACTCAGCATTAGTGACCTCTCATTAGGGTTGCACTTTAGGTGCATTAGGTATCCCTTGTTCCCGTGGTTCAACATTCCTTCTAGCAGGATGACCTCTGACAACTCTTTGTGGAGGCATGATCTGAAAGACACACGCAAGCACAAATTAGAAGAAACTTTTTAGAGATAAACAATATTACACGAAATGAGTATAAAAGAAGTGAGATAGATCCTAAGTGTTGCAGCCTCCTAAATATAGATGTGGCACGCTACACACCAATAACTAGGACTCTACAGACACAGCTTCATAGACTCTCTAAGACTCTTGAACTTTGTGCTCTGATATCAAGTTTGTCACCCCCCGAGCCTACACCCTGGGTGGAACTAACACTCGAGAATCATTGTTGGCCCCAACAAACCCTTGACCTGGCTTACTACTTAGCGGAAGACTTACTCCTAATAAAAGTACTTAAAAAGGTAAACTGAAAGCTCAATAGAAAACTTAGAATGGTTTAACTCGCCAAGGTGGAAACTCAAGTCTCAACATAACTGAATGGAAAAGACTCATGAACTAATATCAAGTAATTGTCTATAAAGCCTCTAACAACTAAGATGGACATCGGGACAAGATCCACGATATCTTGATGAACTAAATTGATAAAGCAAACAAAAGGGATCCTCCGGAAGCAAGGAGGCTCACCAACAACTCTAAAGCTCAATTGGATCAACGATGTGCTGGATACTGATCCTGGTTACCTGAATCTGCATCATAAAAAAATACAGGCCAATTAGCATCAGTACATTGAAAGTACGAGCATGCGAGGGGAATACTAAAACAAGACATAGCTTGAAAGGAACTGAAGGAACATACTTGGTCTCAACTCAACTCATTTCAATATAAAACAATAATGTAAATGTAATATCAATAAAAACTTTTAAAACATGGATAACAACTCTTTGTATTTAGAAATACAATGGTAACTCAGTTTGTATGCATGGATACAATATAAACTATGTTTGTATATGAAAATACAATTAACTCTGTGTATATAAGAATACAAAATATCTCTACGAGAGTTTCTCTAACCGACAGCCATTACTTATGAGCTACATGATGATAAACCATTTACCTCACGCTGCTAGGGTTGTCCTATACCTTGTCGGAGGGTATAGAACCTAACTACTAAGTGGATCCACTAGTCTATGCTAAAAATCACTAAGGAATTATCTAAAAAGTATAACTCTTTTCTACCCATGTTAGCTACATGGTTTTTGTGGGCTGTGAGTTCTCTGAACTCTCCCTTATATCGGTGCTCAATACTACTCCCAAAATATAACTAGCTCATATGTTTAAAAACATTACTCTTTCTGTGGTTTGAGATAATTACTCAAAAACTAGCCCAAAGGCTCTCTAGGAAATCAGTATTTCCTCTCTTGCTTAAATGTGAAAACATTTACTCCTAACTGAAAACTAGCTCAAAGGCTCTTTTGGAAATCGGTATTTTCTTTCTTGTTTAAATGTGAAAACATTTACTCTTTGGGAATACATAGTCACCATATACTCTTTTGAAGAAATGAACTTTACTGTTTACTTTTTACTCAACTCAAAACTCAAGTCTTAAAACAAGTTTAAAGCATTTGCAAAAGATTTTTGAAAAGACTCTAAGAACTCTCTAGACGTGGCTCTTAACTTTCCTTGAATTTGAATTTATGGAGTCAAGGTTGTGATTTGTGATAGGAAAGATCTCGTGATGTTTAAGAGTGTTTTTAGATAACTAAACATGAGAAACGATCAAGAAATCATTGTCTGGAAGCAAGTCCGTGACGCGGAGATGCATTTAAATACTTGTTCGCGAAATAAATTTTGAGGCAGAGGGGTCCCCGAAATCTCTGCGACACGGAGAAATCTTCTGTAAAAAGGGGAGGCATGTCTGCGACGCGGACTGGGTTGCTAGTTTCTCCCGACTTTTTCCTTCTGCATTTTCTAACCTCAATTCGTCTAAATTCGATTCTTTTTCTCAAATTCTCTTTAGATTCAGATACCCAGTATATGTACACAAGAATCTATTCATAAATGACTCAAAATCAACATGATTTCCTCAAGAACTCAACAATTCCATCAAATCTCAAGAACGAAAGTCAATTTCAAGAACACAATTCAAGATTATCAAACTTTCAACTTTCTAGAACGAATTTCGCTGAACTAAACATGATTGGCGCGTGGATGAACGAACCCAAATCTATGAAAGTCTCACATACCTCTTTAGGGATCAACCCTTGGCGAAACGATTTTGATTCCGTAATAAATCTCCAAGAATGCCTTGACTTTTCTCCTTTTTTCTTCTCTCTCAAAGCCCTAGCATAATTCTTAATTGCGTAAACTGAGCTAAGTCAGTTTAGACCCCAAATAACTTACTAAAAACGAAATGATTTAATTCGGTAATGAAAAGATCAAAATACTCCTCTTAAATCTGGGTAACTTTCCTTAACTGGACAACCCAACTTCAAATGGGCATATCTCTCTCATACGAGCTCAAAATTTAGCAAACTTGGCGGCGTTGGAAAGAAAATTCCAAGACCTTTCATTTTACATCTTGTTTTCCACCTAACTCATCATGTACTGAGAGTTATGATCGTTTGAAGTTGACCTAAAACTTACACTTTGCAAAACTTGCCAAACTTTCCAAAGTTGATCTTTTCAGAAAATGTTTTCTTTATAATTCTAGTTCTTTCAAATAGCGGGGTGTTACAGTCCGTGTTGAGATTGGTTATGATTATAAGTTGGGCATGTGGAGATCGTCTGTGCTGGGATTATGTATTGTATGATAGTGCGTTGAGGTCGTCCGCACAGACACGTGGAGATCGTCCGTGTCGGTATATGGATCTCGTGAGTCCCCCATGGGTCATGAACTCTCGATATATTTCTGAGAAGTATCATGTATAGACGATTGAGAGAATACTGAGCATTTTACGCGTATCATTTCATGGTGTCACATTGCATTGCATCTCATTACATCTTTCATTTTTGTTTGAGTATGTGTTTTATTGGTGTTGAACATTACGTGACTTTGATTATCCATATTTGGTGGAAAATTGGTTGAAAAGTATAAGGTGGACTTGTAAAATTAAAGAATTATTTTCTTATATACTCCTGTCACTACTTCTTCGTTGTTGGTCAATGAGATATATATGGTACATGTGGTTTCGTACTCATACTACACTTGCTGCACTCTTTTGTGGTGCAGATTGTATTCGAATTTGAGCGCATTTCTTAGAGCTTGAGTCTGAGTTTGGATAATCTTGGAGCTGTGGTGAGCTGCTTGGATATTCTGCGGCCCATACCTTCATCTCTCTATTTATTAGGTTGTGTTGGTATTCTAATAAGATATTTCTTATGTTTAAACTTGTTAAATAATTAGAGACTTGTATTGACTTTAGAAGCTCTTGTACTTATGACACTAAATCTTGGGTGGGGGGGGGGGGGGTATTTCAGTTTCTTCCGCATTTTATTATAAAAGACTTAGTATTCGAGATATTGCTTGCTACTTACCTTTTCATAGTTTAAGTTGAATAAGTTAAATTGGGTTGGCTTACCTATCGGTTGGGAACATAGGTGCCATCACGACGTGTAAATTTAGGATCGTGACACTTCGGGAATAATTTTATATCAAATACATGCTCCTTGTGACTCCATGATCACCCCAATGCGGAGACACAAATCTTCCGTACCAATTGCAACAAGAATTAGCAAATTTGGAGCTCTACAACTCACAAAAACTCAATTTGAAAATAACCAACTAATGTTGAATTCACGATGGTCCTTTATAAAAAAACTAGTTAAATGAACTCTGTGATTGTGGGAGTCTCTCCACGATCGCGGAAGGTCGGGGGCATGAAGCATAGTGAACGTAGCGCCTGGCCTGTGAACGCAATGGGTTATAACCAAGAATTTCTAGTTAAGTTCAAACTGTAGTCCTTTTTAAAAATTCCTAAGAAAAAGTAAAATTGACAGCTCCGAGCAATAACAAAATCAAATGATCGATAAAACAGAAAATTTAAAAAGTAAAATCCACTACCCAGCTTTACTTAAATATTAGATTTATAGTATCTTGTAACCACAAAAATTATAGAAGAAAATTTTGTGTGGGTCAGTGCTCAACCTAGTCAGCATGAACTGCTTTTTCATTTCACCTGAATCCCAATTATTCATCAACCAATGAGCTGCGCGCATATATATATATATATATGTGTGTGTGTGTGTTGGAATCACTTTTCCTAGGACAATGGCCTTCACACTTAGCTTTGCCCCGTTTTAAATATAACATATGTATGCTACTATATATTATTTGGGATGATTTGATACGTGGAATAAATAAGATATTTTGGATGAAATTTGTGATTAAATAATATTGTATATGATAGGCAATATGGATTTATCTCTTCAAATACAATATAAATTTTATTTCAAATTGAATTCTAAATTAAATATTCACCATATCCAATTCAATTTGGTATTGTTATTTTATTCACCTTCTAGGTGAGATAATTAGTCGCGCGAGAAATTATAATTCCAAAACCATAATCTTTAGATGAATATTTTTAGTGGTTTTTGACTTTTAAGCTATTTCTTTTTTAGTTTTGAAAGTGTTTCGATAACTCAAAAAGTATTTTTAAAAAAATCAAAAGTTGAATGTCCCAACATATAACTTTTAGTTTTTGATTTATAAATCACTTTTTAAAAGCGTCCGTCCAAACACTCCTCGAAACCCAACCGAATTCTTAAGATTTAAATTTTTTCTTACATGTTTATGCTAAAGCAATTTCTTTCTGACCCCCAAAAGAAGCCCTAGTACATGAAGGCTTTTATGCTTTTGGTTCCTTTTTGGGATGAAGCTTCAAACAGTGCCCTTTTTGTGATGATAAACAAATCCATTAAATGGTCAAGTCAGAAAAAGTGCAAAACTGCATAACACTTGATTTTGAAGGCTGGAATCTTGTCAAATCAAACATGGGGCACCCAATAAGAAAAAAACAAATAAGAGTATATGTAAAAATTAATGACAAAAACCCAAATGTATGATCTTCCTCTTCACATCTTCATTGGTTGCATGGAGAATGTTTAAGAACCTGGCACGTGTATATTCTCATCTAAATATGAATCCCATTCCCAATTGGAGGATCTTTTTTTGTATTTGATAATTAATGTAAAGCTTTTGATTCCAAAATATATTGCTAAAATAATAAGATAAAACAAAAGACTAAAGTTGGAAGGCATAGAGAACTTCTATCGTGGATCATTTTTATATACTTAAAAGACAAATAAGAACCTTTGTGTCATCATATTAAAGACTATAAAAAGTGATCGCCACATTTTGAATACTATCAGAATCTCCTTCCATGCAAGTTGTGCTGGAATATTAGAACATCTTTTGATGTGAAGCCATTGTTGGAATTCAAGAAATATTTCATGATTCCAAAAGGATTTGTATTATAACACTTAACTAGAGGGAAATTATTTGCACTTTGCGTGTTTGTAAAAAAATGAATTTATAATAACTAACTATTTTTTTCCATTCAGTTTTCGGAGCTCCGACTATATATAGACCGCGCACTGTGCGTCCATTCGGGATTTCCAGGGCTCTAACCCAAGGCCTCTAATTAAGAGTGAAATTGTCTCATCACTGCACCAAAATCTATGTTGACAATATAATAACTAATTAATGACATGTAAAATGAAATTAATCTTTACTAATTAGAAATTTCTTCTTGATTCTACCATAAATTATTATAACTACGGTGGAAAAATGTCCTATTAGAGTTGACAAAACTATATTAAAGTAAAAAGTTTTCAAAACCTTAATAAATGAAAATACTTCCACCACCTTTACTCACTTTGAATATGAAAGCTGAAACATCAAATATAAAATTAATACCTCCAACTTCATTTACATAAAAGTATAGTATATTACTACTATTTATGAAATGATAAATATTTCAACTAACAATTTAACATTTAAAAACGTATATTGTTCTGCAGAAATAAGAAAGAAGCATGTATAGGTTTGAGAAATAAATCCTATTTATATATTATATCGTAAAAATGATATGGAAAGAAAATAAAAAAAAAGAATTATAAGAAAATATTTACTTGTACTCGTCGTTTACGGTCATATCTAGAGCCGTCAAAATGGGCTTAGGCCATGGGGCTAGTCCAACTCAATCCGTTATTGGACTAGGGTTGGGATAGGATTTTTCAAACCCATTTAAAATTAGGGCTTATAAGCCCAACCCATATAAGCTTTTGGCCCTTGAGGCTTGAATGGGGTCGGGTCAGGGGCACCGGCCTACGGGCCAAAACTATTTATTTAAAGATAATTTACAACAACTCACTAGTATATGAGCTAATTACTTAAATGCGTGTTATGTTGTAATATTTTGAATCTTATTAGATTTTGGTATGTCCAGATACATGTATCTCATAATACATGGGCTCAAAATTAGGTTAATTTGTTCTAGATATACTCTATTCAAGTGGATTAAGATGTATCTAGGATACATAGAAAAATTCAGTGCCCTCGGCTTCCTCCCATTTCACTCGTCATTCTCTTATCTCACTCGCGTATCTGGGATGCATCACACCAGATACCTGTATCTCGCGTATCTAGTATCCTAGATACATGTTGTACTATTGAAATAACACCATTGTTTGTCATATTTGATTTGGAAATCTTGTCATTTTCTTGATGTTATAGAATTATAAGTTTGAAAAGAAAAAAAATAAAAATTAAATTTAAAAAAAGGGCTAGCCCTGCCCTCGACATTTCTAGGATTGGGTTGGGTTGAGCATTTTCAGGCCCTTTCAAATGAAGGGCTGACCCGTCCTAGCTCATTGAATTTCTTGACCTGCGAGGCTTGGAACGAGTGGGGCTGACCGACCCTTTTTGACAACTCTAGTCATATCTAGAAGTTAACGCTTGTTTTGCTATTGACTGCCCTTCTTCCTTTGCTATGACAACAGTATTAAGAGTTTGCTTGACATTGAAAAACAGTAAAAAAAATTAGAAAAAAATAGAAATTAAGGTTTTGGATAAATCAGTAAAATTATTTTTAAATGGAAGCAAAACATTTTTTTCTATTGTTGGGATGAAGCTAAATATTTCTACTTTTTTCAAAAAAGTGGAAACAAAAATAGAAAATTACTTTATTCGATACCAAAATATCTCTTCCATATATACATATTTACTAATTGATCCCTTATTAATTAATTAAAACATATCTCATAAAGTGTGGTTAAGTTTCATTTAAGATTTTTTTTCTTATTTTTTCATAATAATTTTTTTTTTAATTTTACGTTTACATATTATTTATTTTGCAGGATAAGAAACAAAAGATAACAATAATATTTTTGTGGGATTATATCAGTTCAAGCATATTAAAACATAATTCAATCATTAAGACATTAATCTAAAGAACCCATGGTAATTGAAGAAACCCCTAGCTAGTTTAGGGAATTCTACCTTGAAAATCGAGGAATTTGGGTACTCCATGAATGAAAGGAATCCATGGATGAAAACAACAATACCTCAAGTCCAATTGCTTATCTACATTAGAGGAATTGAGACCTAGTTGAATCCTCCTCCTCCTTCTTCTTCTTCAAGTTTCTAGAGAGAGAATAATTCAGAGGAAATTTGATCTTCTTTTGAGAATGTGAAGAATGAAGTAAAGAGGTCTAATTTGGGGTTAAAAAAACTTATATAGGAGTCCTAAATATAGGCAAAATGACATAGTATAGGAATTAATTAGGAAAAGACCTAACTGCTCCTAAAAATAACTGCCAGCCCATGACCGACGGACCCCAGTCGACGGATTGTGGTCTGACCTACGGTCCGTCCTGGTGGACCGTCGATCTATCAGAGATTTTGGGAAAAAGGACCCTGACCTACGGCCACCCATTGGCGGACCATGGACTGACCTACGGTTCATCCTGCACGTCCGTCGATGGTGATCAGAAATCATATTTTTGGCCAGTGAACCACGGACCGTGGTATGACCTACGGTTTGTAGGTCGAGCCGTGGTCCTTGGCCTCAAATAGCATGGAAGGGTGGCCAACCCATGTACCCACCTACAGTCCGTGGTTCAACCCACGGGCCATGGTTGGCCTCCGTGGCTGGCACTTGCAACATCTGGAGAAACTGAAATTTGGCCTTTTTGAATACGAGGTGTTACACCATTTAAAAAGTCACTTTTTACATTCATTTGAAAAAGTTTAAAACGCTTAAAAGATGCATATGCAAGCAAAATTCGAATGGATTCTAACCTAGCTACATGAGCAAGAGTTTCATCGTAATCAATACCTCTTATTGGGAGTAACCTTTAGCAACCAACCTTGCTTTGTTATGAATGACTTTTTCATTTTCATCCAACTTGTTACGAAACACCCATTTGGTTTCAATTACTGAGCAATTCTTTGGTCTTTCGATAAGAGTCCACACTTGATTTCTTTCGAATTAATCAAGCTCTTCTTTCATTGCTTGTATCCATTACTCATCTTCCATAGCTTCATTGATTTGTTTGGGTTCCATTTGAGATACAAGAGCCATGAAGCTTGTTTTCTGAGGGAAGATCTTGTCTGGATTTTGTCATTAGGTTTTTCGAGAATGAAGTTTTTAGGGTAGTTGGCATTGTGACTCCATTCTTTAGGAATGTTGGCTTTGTCAGCTGGGGTAATTGACTCCACCTCTGCAGTAGGTGACTCGTTAGTTTTAGATTCAATTGTGACTTTTGAGATATCTTCAGTTGGTTTGAATGAAGTAATTTCATCGTCACTAACTTCAGTTTCCTGTACTCTTGATTAGTGTCATCAAATATCACATGAACAGATTCTTCAACACTTAAAGTTCTTTTGTTAAAAACTCTAAAATCTCTGCTAAGAGGTGCATAACCCAAGAAATTACCTTTCGTCACTTCTTGGATCGAACTTACCAAGATTGCTCTTACCATTATTATGGACGAAACATTTGCAGCCAAAAGGATGAAAGTAACTGATGTTTGGTTTCTTTCCTCTCCAGAGTTCATAAGGAGTCTTCTTTAGTATGGGTCTGATGAGACACCTGTTGAGAATATGACAAGCAATACTTACAGCTTCTTCCCAAAAATGATCAAGAGGATTTTCGATCTAGCAGCATCTTTTTGTTGTATCCTGTAATGAACGATTTTTCCTTTTTACTACTCAGTTTTGCTGAGGTGATCTGGGTGAAGAGAAATCTTTAGTGAAACCATTTTGAGCACAAAAATCTTCAAAGGCTTTATTCTCAAATTCGCCACCGTGATCACTGTGGATAGTTAATAAAATAACCTCTTCTTTTTGAACTTTTCTACAAAACACTTCAAAGTTAGCAACCTCATTTTTGTGAGTGAGAAAGATTACCCATGTAAACCTTGAGAAGTCATCAACAATTACAAAAACATATATTTTACCTCCAATGCAGATAGTTCGAGTAGGACCAAAGAGATCCGTATGAAGAAGCTGAAGGGGTTTAGAAGTACTTACAATATCCTTCCTTTGAAGGATGAACGAGTCTTCTTACCAAATTGACATGCATCACAAATATGATTTTTCTCAAAATTTAATTTTGGTAGGCCAATGACTAGTTCGAGTTTAGATAGTTTTTCAAGAGCATGCATGCTTGCATGTCCAAGCTTTCAATGCCATAACTAAGGATCACTTGTAACTGCAGTAAGACAAGTAATAGAAGGGACATCAACATTATTTAAAACACATATACTGTTTACTCGATATTCGACGAGAGTAATCTTTTTCTCAGGATGTTTGAGGATGCAACTTGTTCTGTTGAGGTGACTTGAAATCCAGCATCACATAGTTGACTAATGCTGAGAAGGTTGTGTTTGAGTCCTTCAACCAAATACACCTCAACTAAATCACATGATGAGCTGAGAGTGATAGTTCCTACTCATGTTACTTCTCTTTTAGCATTGTCCCCAAATCTTACAAATCCTCCGTCAATATTTCTTAGTTTTGAAGTTTTCTTTATTTCCACACATGTGTCTGGAGCATCTACTATCAAGTACCCATATTCCCTTTATGTAGGTTTTCTTAGACTGTTCCTGCAAAACAAAGAAATTAGTTTCTTTTAGCTACCCAAGTATTTTTGGGTCCTTGATGATTAGTAACTTTTGGTCTCCAAATCCACTTTCCAAAAAAAAATATTCTACAGTTAAACGATTTGTGACCAAGCTCACCACAAGTATAGCAAGTAATTTTAACCGAAGTTTTAAGAGAGTGAGAGAAAGAGTTAGATATAGATCTGTTGGATCTGTTGGAACTATGATTAGGAGATCTTCTCCTGTTGAAAGTCGTTATGTTATATTTGACAGAGCTATGACTAGGAGATTTCCAACTGCATTTTTACTTCCTCCAGTTCTTCTGTTAGTAAGTCGACTTCAATATGACTTGCTTCGAGAAGAATATGTCAATCTTTCTTTTCTTGAGCAATCTTATTATATTCATCAATAACTTGTTGTAATTCATCAACAACCATGTCTAAAGAGTTCTGTAAATCATTACAGTTAGGACAATAAAAAGGTCTTACCTCACTTGATTCACCTAATGCCATGAAGCATATATTGACAGTTTCATCATGATCATCTTCGGATGTTTCTCCTTGATCCCAAGATCCAAAACTTTTTTGGATCTTCATTTCTTCGATTGTTTATCCTTCTTCGTTCTGGGCAATTTTGTTTTATATGTCCTGGTTTTCCACAATAGTAGCAACGATCATCATTTCTTTTGAATTCATTATTTTTAAATTCCTGTTGAGGTTTCTACTTTCTTTGTCTAAGCATTTGTCTGACTCTTCGATTTATGAGAGTCATTCCTTCGTCTTGATATTCATAAACTTCTTCTCCGACCTTAGATGTCTCGGATGTAAAGGCTACCATTTTCTTTTTATCATCTTTGATGTACGTGTTAATATGATTTTGTTCATAGGCCATCAAGTTTCCACAAAATTTATCATACATCATTATTTGCAGATCTCCATCTTCAAGAATAACTGCTTTAGTTTCCCAAGCCTTTGTGAAGACTTTTGATTAGTTTTCTAACTTGTAATCCGTTTGAGTACACCATTCCAAGAGATTTGAGTTCGCAGACAATTTTTCTAAATCTCGAGAACATGTCTTTTACATTTTTATTTTCAGCCATTTTGAATATGTCATATTCATTAACCAGTGAACTAATCCGAGCTTTTTTTACCTTACTGGTTCCTTCATAAGTCACTTCTAGCTTGTCCCACATTCTTTTGCAGTTTCACATGTTGAGATCTTGTTGTATTCATCCCCACTCACTACACAATATAACAAATTTATAACTCTAGCATTAGTTTGAATTACCTCTTGTTGCTCCTTTGTGATATCAAAAGATTCGGGATCAAATCTTATCATTGGCATATTTTCATGTAAGTCCAGGAATGGGCTTTGGACCCTTCTTGTTCACAATCCCTGCTTGATGGTCATTTGAGGAGACAAAAATTCTGAATCTATCTTTGCAGTGGGAGTAGTGTTGGCCATTGAAGTATGGTGGTCGAGTTGAGGAATGTCCATCTTGAAGTAAAGCACTAGGAATTTGATAGTGCGCCATTGGATCTTTGCTCACGTGTGGTTAAACACTTTACTAGTGAAACCTGCTCTGGTACTAATTGAAAGTAAAGAAGGGGTGGGGGTGAATTTAAAAAATCCTTCAGTCGACTTCCTGAATTAGTCAGTCGACTCACCTGAAAGTTAGTAACACAAATATATGAAGATAACAAATGCATTAAGTAAATAACGCAGAAAGGTTTATATAAGTGGTTCAAAACACCGATGTGGTGCCTACTTCCTGTCCATTTGGGTTTCAAGGGTTTTCTTAAGAGCTTTGAATAGAACTTGGGTGGTACAAGGTATTGATGCTTATCGTGACCAACGACACTATCCTATGGTACGAGTGTCTTCGATCGTCGATAATGTAGTAACCCAACCAAGGGTTGGGGTCGTGTTCCAAGGGAGTGGTTTTGAAAATTAATAGAAAAATAAAATTTAGTTCTAATTAGTCATAGCTTAAGACATTAACGAGTAAAAACATAGTAAATTAAAGTGGGTGACACAAAAGTGTCAAATATCAAATGGGGGTTTGTCACAAGTGTAATAAAAACAACAAAATTTAAGGGGAGAGCAAGTATGGGGAGAAGTCCTTGGGGTGTGACCGCAATATAAATTGATATCAATCGTTGAGTACATGATTTCGATAGGAAATTTTCAAGCTAATAGTGACTAGGCTAAGCTTTAGATGGAAATAAGTTCCCTCTCGGGCAACTTACCCCGTTTCAATTGGGTTCCTCTCGGACACCCATTTGCCGCATGAAGGCCAGCCTACGCCTTACCCCACTCACTCTCTCGAGCTGAGTATTAGGATATGGGACTAGGGTTCACCCTCTCGGGCTGAACCTCATGTCGACCCACTCCTTAGGCCATCAGTCTAGCGGTCTTGGTTTCACACCTCTTTCTCGAGCAAGCCGAAAACACATGGGTGGTTTTGTATTTGCAACTACAAACCCATTAAATTAAACCACAACCACTATGTGAAATCACCATTAAAATACATCTAACCTACAAGAAAATAAGACCCAACAATAATATCAACACATATTTGCTAAATCACACCCCAAGAATGGGGGTTTTAGCTAGACATGAACAAGAGATAGAAATTTATACCTAAATGAGCTTGCATTCAAATGGGTATGAAGATTTTAGTTTTGTTACAGGCCAAGAATGAATAATTCAAGAGACCCAACTCCAAATCTTGAAGATGAAAACCCTCTTTTCCTTCAAGTTTCCAAAACCCTCCCAAGCTTAGAGCAAAAATATCAAAAAGTACTATTCTATTGTGAACAATTCTAATAATGGTTCGACTCTCCTAAAATTAATAAAGAGTTTAGTATTTATAGACTTCAGAAAATAGTGTTGGCAGATCGCTCGACGAGGTTAGTCGAAATCGCCGATTAACTCGGCGATTCACCATTTGGTGTAGTTGATCACCTTCTTGCACTAGCCTTCAACATCGCCGTGCTCTGTGTGATTGGGAGACATAGTACTGCTTCGCGGAACTATTCGGTGAAACGCCGACGGCTCATTTCATCCCCTTTTTGATCCTTCTCCTTCAAGGCTTTGCATACTGGAACAAAGGGCGGAGTGCGTCCCTTCGGCGAATCGCCAAGCGTGCTTGGTGATGCTCAGACTTCAGCTTCTTCGTTCTTTTCAAACTTTTTGTTCCATTTTGCGCCTAAGTGTCCATGCTTCCACTAAAACTTCAAATACATTAAACTTAAGTGTTTTAATCAGATATTTAGAATAAATAAGCATTTGAGGACACTATTTCTATTAAA
Source organism: Solanum stenotomum (assembly GCF_019186545.1). Lineage (NCBI taxonomy): Eukaryota > Viridiplantae > Streptophyta > Magnoliopsida > Solanales > Solanaceae > Solanum > Solanum stenotomum. The sequence continues at coordinate 34,539,415 of NC_064292.1, forward strand.
ATAAAGTCCTAAATGAGTCTAATTTGTAGTCTCATCAACACCCCCAACTTAAACTTTTGCTTATCCTCAAGCAAACTCAAGTTCAGCCATTGAAAAAGGTGTCTCAAATAATGATACACAAGACTAAATCATGAACATACACAACAAGACTCAAATTACTCATGCAAAGATCAATTGTGCACTCAAAGATTCAAATTGTGACACACCAATACCAAAGATTCTCATGCTCGCAATACTTGCTACTTGTGCAAGTTCAAGCTCAACAAAAAGTATCTAAATGCCCTCACATAAAGAATGATTCCTTATTCACACAAAGAGGTTAGTCAATTAAAGATTAGGAATCAGATGCAACGCTCACACTCAAAAGGAGGAACACAATGCATGTTTTCACCCATAGGCTTGCCCTTATTTTCCAATTGATCTTTGGTTCGGTTCACTCAAGATCAAAAAGGTCTTTCTAAGGCTTGTAATGGGGCTGAGTGCAAATGTATGGTCATTTAGGCTCAGTGACTTTTCATCCTCATGAGATGTGGTGTTCTCAAGGCATTCCGTTATTTTTCTTTATCAATTCTTTTTCTAGTGCTTCTAAGTAATCTCTTTATTCACCTTCATGGATTGCTTGGAAACCCGATTTCTTTTGTACTTTATTCCATAACTTTTTAATTTTTTTTTGAAGGATTTCCATTGTTCTGCAACACCATGGGTTAAGAGGGACTTTTCTTGCACTTCTTGACTTATCATTTTCCTTTTCACCACACTCCCAACTTAGACTTTTGGCCTAAGTTGGCTATTCGCTAAACCACAAATCAAAAGGATTATAGGTAGTGGGTCAAGTAAGGTGTAGGGTGCATCAAGGTTCTTCCAAAGAAAAGTAAGGCTCAAAGGGTGTTCAAGAGAGTTTCACATGCTCACGGGTAGGCCATAAAAGAGGTATATGTCAAATTTGGCTCACACTCTTCAAAAGTTACCTCAGATCATTTCAAGAGGACACCTTACTAAATTAATCAGATTAACAGGGCTAATTCTAGGTTTATTCATGCAAGGTTCAAAGTAAGCTCATCACACAAGGCATCGACACTTGAGTCAAACAAGATCACACACTTTCGCTAGTATGTGACGATCATGACAAAAGAATCAATTTGATAAATGGCTAATCACAATGAGATGTAAAGAGTTTACATATTGTCTATGCAACTTCATTTGGCCTCATTGTAGCCGTACATTCATGTTCGTTTGATTGTAAGCACTATTTAAGTCATTGGTATTGATTGAAACCGAGACTTAATTTTTTTGCAAAAGAACAGCCACATTCAACACATGAGAAGTGGCAGAAATATGCAAAAAAAACAATTTTTTTTGAAAGGGTCAAAATCATTTTGCAATTAAAAATAAGCGGAGCCTCAAGCTCAAACATTCAGAGAAAAGCAGTATTTAACACGATAATAGCTCAAAGTCCCAAATGCATAAGCAAAAACACGAGTCACAAATAGCACACAAAAAGTGGGCCTCACCCCACCATAAATAAAAAGTATTTGTCCTCAGATGCACATGACAAGATATCTAACATGATAATTTAAGGAAGACAGAGAGAGGTAAGGAGGGGATCCTGACTAAGTCGTCGCTCCATGTGTCTGGGCATCAGTGCCCGGTGTGTCCCCCTCCCGACTCTGGTTCTCTGCTTCAGCTGCTGCAACGGGGTTAGCCTTAATCATCTCATCAAAATCATGAGCTGCTCCAAAGGTATGTACCCCTCGCACATTAACTCCACTCGATGCATTGGAGAACAAGATATCACAATGTAGGCAATCAAAGTGAGGCTTTTGCGCTGCTCAGATGGTTATTGAAATGCTAGGAAGCAGTGTTATCCTATTCCCCGTACAGATCGATTAACTTGAAATACTCTAAAAGAGTAGGGATATTAAAAATAGAGTGTAGGTGTGATTTCGGGCTGATAAAAAAAATGAGGAAAAGTGATGAAGTTGAAACTTTTAAACCTTTGGCTAGCAAAGACTGTCCAGTTTTTCGCCCATTCGGCGACATTAGTTCTGATCGCCGAATCTCTTGGCAATTCTCTGAGTGAGCACTCAACTCGCCGAGTTTTACCTAATCTTCAGTCATTGTGAAGGTCCAAACGGCGGCTACTATCGTGATCGTTGAAATGGTCGGCGATTCGCAAATAATCTCCAAATCTCACTGAGTTTTACAGACTTCAGTGTTGACGATGTCTTGAGTCAAATGGCGGATAAGGTCAGATTCGCCGACCCCTTCGGCGACTCGCCGACAATTTCTTTTGTTTGCCATCACTTTTCACTTTTTCAAACACTTCGCGTAGTTTCACCTGCACAAACAACATACCATTATATTACTAGGAAATAAATAATGATAATAATAATAATAATAAAGCAATTAAAGGGATTTTGGGTTGCCTCCCAAACAATGCCTTAGTTAACGTCGCGGCACAACACAGCAACGCCTTCAGGCGTCTTCCAAATATACCACTTCAACCAACGAAATCTCTTGACAATCCCCCATATACAACTTCAGACGTTGACCGTTCACTGTAAATGGAGGTCCTTCCTGATCTTCAACTTCGATGGCACCGTTGATGAACACTCGCGTTACTCTTAACGGTCCAAACCATTTGGATTTGAGCTTTTCGGGGAAGAGTCTAAGTCGCGAGTATCTGAGCATCATGCCATTTCTTCATCTTCTCTTTATAGATGGCTGAAATTTCATATGATCTGAGTCTAAATTCATCCAGTTCGTTCAGCTGCTCTACTCCCTCCGTTGAAGTTTTTGACCAGTCCAAATTTAAATATTTCAATGCCCACAATGCTTTGTGTTCTAACTCGATGAGTAAATGACAAGCCTTACCATAAACCAACTGATATGAAGACATCCCGATAGGTATTTTGTAAGCAGTCCGATATGTCCATAGTGCATCATCGAGTTTCCTAGACCAGTCATGCTTTTGATTTCCCGATTTGACACTTCGACTTGGCCACTTGTTTGGGGATGATATGGGGTTGCTACTTTGTGTTTCACCCCTTATTTACTCAGTGCCATTAAGACCCACTTATTGCAAAAGTGGGATCCCCCATCGCTAATGATTGCTCTCGGAGTGCCAAATCTTGCAAAGATGTAGCGTTTCAGAAATTGGACAACATTTTTTTCCTTCGTTGTTTGGAAGTGCGATGGCTTCCACCCATTTGGAAACATAATCTACAGCCACTAAGATATATTTATTTCCAAACGAGCTCATAAATGGGCCTATGAAATCGATCCCCCATATATCAAATAGCTCGACCTCTAAAATAAGAGTGAGAGATAATTCGTGTATTCTAGACATTCTGCCTTGCTGCTGACATTTAGACCATTTTTTTGCAAACTCATATGCATCCTTGTAGAGTGACAGCCAGTAGTATCCACTTTGGAGAACTTTAGTGGCGGTACGAATACCACCATGGTGACCTCCCACTGGAGATGTATGGCAAGCATGGAGAATTTCTACCGCTTCTTATTCCGAAACACACCTTCTGATGACATGGTCAGCACACTCTCAGAACAAGTATGGTTCGTCCCAAAAGTACTTTTTAACATCGAACATGAATCGTTTCCGTTGGTAAAAGGTCAACTCATCCGGCATCAGCCCACACACAATGTAATTTGCAAAATCTGCATACCATGGCGTATGTTTGAGGGATATTGCAAACACGCATTCATCTGGGAAAGATTCGTCTATGTAAACCTCATGCTCAACATTCCCCTTTGCTTCCAACCTTGATAAATGATCAACCACTTGATTTTCGTATCCTTTTCGATCTTTTACCTTGAAATCAAATTCTTGTAATAGTAGTACCCACCTAATCAATCATGGTTTTGCATCTTTATTTGCCATCAAGTAACGGAGTGCAGCTTGCTCAGTGTGTACGATTACTTTGGTGCCTAGCAAGTATGCCCTAAACTTTTCAAATGCATAGACTACTGCAAACAACTCTTGTTTGGTGACTGTATAATTTTGTTGGGCACTATTTAGAGTCTTGCTTGCATAGTAGATTGGGTGAAACAATTTGTTGCGCTTTTGTCCCAACACAACCCCCAGTGTCATACCGCTAGCATCACAATTAACTCAAAAGATTCAGACCAATTAGGGTTGATGATAATCAGGGTGGATATTAGTTTCTCTTTCAAACACTGAAATGCAGCCACACAAGCATCATTAAAGTGGAATTTCACTTCCTTCTCTAAGAGTTTGCATAATGGGAGTGCAATCTTTGAGAAGTCTTTAATGAACCTTTTGTAAATCCTGCATGCCCCAAGAAGTTGCGAACACCCTTTACTGAAATCGGTGGGGGGTAATTTCTCAATGACCTCAATTTTTGCCTCGTCAACTTCCATCCTCTTTCGTGACACCTTGTGCCCAAGAACAATACCTTCTTTCACCATAAAGTGACATTTCTCCCAATTCAGAACCAGATTCATTTCCACGCATCTTTGGAGTACCTGGCCTAAGTGAGTCAAGCATTCTTCGAACGTACCCTATGACTGAGAAGTTGTCCATGAACACCTCCATAGAGTCTTCGACCATCTATGCAAAAATAGACAGCATGCAACACTGAAATGTTGCTGGGGCATTACATATCCTGAATGGAATCCTTTTGAATGCAAATGTTCCATAAGGGAAAGTAAAAGTGGTTTTCTCTTGATCTTCCGACGCAATAGAGATTTGATTGTAATCAAAGTACCCATCCAAAAAATAATACCACCCTCTTTTCGATAACCGGTCAAACATCTGATCCATAAAGGCATTGGAAAATGGTCTTTCTCAGTCCATGAGTTAAGCTTTCGGTAGTCCATCATACTCTCCACCTAGTCACTGGTCTTGTCGGCACAAATTCTCTTTTTGTATTTGGGACTATGGTTATACCTCCCTTTTTCGGTACATATTGCACCGGACTTATCCACTTACTATCTACAATAGGGTAGATCACTCCCGCATCTAGCCACTTGATGATCTCCTTTTTCACCACTTCTTGCATTAGAGGGTTCAATCTTCGTTGATGTTCCACACTAGGTTTACATTCATTGTCGAGCCGAATCTTGTGAGTACATATACCAGGAGGAATTCCTACTATAGCGGCTATTGTCTATCCAATAGCTTTTATATGCTTCTGCAGTACTTCAATGAGAAATTTCACCTGCCTTTCAAGCAGATCGGCGGCGATAATTACCAGTAAAGTATTATTGGCTCCTAAGAATGCATATTTAAGATGAGAGGGTAGGGCTTTTAACTCCAAATTCGGTGGTTCTTCTGTTGATGGCTTTGCAGGAGGACTTTCTCTATTTTTTAGGTTGATATCCAACTTGATTAGATTCCTTGAATATTCTCGTAACCCTGATAAAGCAACTACCATTTCCTCGTAACCCTGAACTTCAGATTCATCATAATTGGCAAGTACAAATTCAAGGGGTTCATTTTTGCGCATTAAATGGCTAACATTTGCCACTGCCTCGTCTATAACTGAAACGACCCCAAAAATGCCCGAAAATGTGCTTCGGAAACACCTATAATTGTAATTTCCATATATCTCAAAATCCGTGCATGATTTCGGAAATTCGACTTCATATTCTTATTCAGGGGGTCAAATTGAGTGGGAAATGGGTCTAACCCGAATTTTAGAACAACCGTATCAAATTTCGAAAATCGCAAAAAATGCAATTTTCAGGGTCNTGACCATCCTCCTCCGCGTGGCTAATACGATTTCCTATCAAGGTTATTGGTGAGTCCTCCATTCCGGGGACGTTGCTCATGATCTTTTGCTATGTATAAGACTTTTCTTTTTAGTTATGTTTTGACTATGAGGGTGAGCCCGGTAGTTTGTCTTGGCCCCCGCTAAGTACTCATGTTTAGAGGTGGTGTTGGACAAGTTGTGTATTATGCTTGAGCTTGACTCATCTATGGTATTTATGTATCATTTCTTCTTTTTTTTTCTTGCTCCCTTAGTCCCGATTTCCCCCTTTGATTATGCTTATCGCTTATGGTCATTTTAATTGCTTCCGCGACCAAGGATGTGTAATGATATGCTATGAGGCTTGTTTGGGGTTCCTTCGGGTTCCCCATTCGCCGGTCACGTCTAGGCCCTAGGCTTGGGTCGTGACAATAACATCCTCAATTGCCAAGCGTGCTTGGCAATGCTCAGGCTTCAACTTCTTTGTTCTTTTCAGCCTTTTTGTTCCTTTTTGCGCCTAAGTGTCCATGCTTCCACTAATACTTCAAATACCTGAAACTTGAGTCTTTTCATCAGATATTTAGAATAAATAAGCATTTGAGGACACTATTTCTATTAAAATAAAGCCCTAAATGAGTCCAATTTGTGGACTCATCAGGTATTTCAACTGTAGATCTTGTCTGATGTGCAAATCAAAATTTCTACTTTGACATAGCCTCAACTCGTATAACCTACACTCAGTTTCTTCTTTTTTTTTCTTTTTCAGTTGTATACTTATAAGAATACAATGCTTTTATGAAATAAAATAGAAGATAATAGTACAAGTTCAAGTGAAGTGTGCACTTCACAACTATGACTGAGAGAGATTTATATAGCTCTGGAGGACTTTGCTCTTTTACAGAAACCCAAGGGTATTTGAATCAAGGATATTTGATTGACTCTTTGATTTGATTCTGATTGATTTTCTAAGTCATATCCATATAGATATGTGCTTGAGCAAATCAAATTTTTCCTTTGTATGATGATCTCCTTGTAATCTTGAAGCTTGACTGATCTCGTTATTTTGACTGCATCCCTTGATTTCGATTTCTCCCTTACTAGTCCTGGATTCTGGTTGATCTTGCTTCGTTGAGAGTATCCTTTGATTGATGCAGATTATATATTTCCTTATCTGGTTGATTTGAGTAGATTTTCTCCCTTGATTAATTTACCATATGTTCTCTTTCCTTTCTTAGTTGTTGTGTGCTTGACTCGTTTTTGTATCAGTTAGCAGATTATCTCTTTCCTTCCTTAAGTGTTGTGTGCTTGACTCGTCTCTCTTGGATTTCTTTTCCTGCAACAAGTCACAAGTCGGTTAGGTGTTTCATTATTAAAATAACTCGATTTTGTGTGGCTAACAATAACTAACTATTTTTTTGTTTCCCATTTAGTATTCGGAGCACTGACTATATTCGGATCGCTCACTGCAGGGTCTATTTGAGATTTTCAAGACTCGAACCCGAGACCTGTAAATAAGGGTAAAATAGTTTCACCATTGCACCATAATCCATATTGGTAATATATTAACTAATTAAGGACATGTAAAATGAAATTAGTCTTTACTATTTAGAAATTTCTTTTTGATTCAACCATAAATTATTAAAAGGCTTAAGTCATACGTAGCCCCTTAAAGTTGTCTGCACATTTCATTTTGATACCTTATTTAACACTTGTTCTTATTGAACACTTCTATTATTCAAAACAAATACCTATTGAACACTTTTTGCTCACATGGCAAGAAGGTGCAAATCACCTACATTTAGCGTTAGAAGGGTACTTTTAATTTATCTTGTTTATTCTCTTTCTTCTTCCTTCTTCATTAGTCATAACTTCTTCAACACCACCACCTTTTCCATAGCTGCCGCCGATGTTGCCACCACCATCGCCAATCTTATTCATTAAATTCCTTTCTTTTTTTTCTTCTTTATATTTGTACCCAAATAAATCAGATCTAAAATAATAATAAAAAAAGAAGAAGAAATAACCTCTCCTTCTACGTACCTTTCTCCATGCTTTGCTTAGATGATTATGTAGTCAATGATTTCATTGGTATCTAAAAAATTATAGGTGGTTCATGTATTGATTAATTTTTATATATATGTAATTTGCTAATTTCAATTTTAGAAAAATCAGATTTGAAAAATAAAATCGTTGAATTAAAAGGGTTGGAAGGTGACGGCGACAATGGTGGCTGGACGGAATAGCATTTTGAAATGAAGAATTTCCATCGATAAGTTAAATCATTTGAACTGTAAATCTTTCTCTACTGATCATCAATAAGTTAAATTATTTGATTGCTCAGAGATAAGTTGATGTCTATGAGATGAATTAGTTGTTCATCATTAGTTTTGTAGTTGATTCCACTGCAACTTCTGTTTTCCTTCATTTCTTCTTTTTTTTTCCTCAAAAGGTCACATGTACGTCACTGATTTGTCAATTTGTCATGTCAGCACAAGTGTATTACACACATTTATATTTTTTAGCTGATTGTCAAAAAAGTGTTCAAAAAATTCAAATCTAAATAAGTAGAGGTGATCAATAGGTACTAGTAAAAATTCAAATCTAAATAAGTAGAGGTGATCAATAGGTACTAGTCCTAATTAAAGTATCTAAGTGAATTACACGAACAACTTTAAGGGCTACGTATGACTTGAGCCACTTAAAACTACTGTGAAAAAATGATCTATTAGAGTTGACAAAGCTATATTAAAGTGAAAAGTTTTCAAAACCTTAATAAATGAAAATACTTCCACCACCTTTACATCAAATATAAAATTAATACCTCCAACTTCATTTACATAAAGTATAGTATAGTACTATTTATGAAATGATAAATATTTCAAGTAACAATTTAAACATTTAAAAACGTATATTGTTCTGCAGAAATAAGAAAGAAACATATATAGGTTTGAGAAATAAATCTTATTTTTACATTATATCGTAAAAATGACATGGAAAGGAAAAAAAAGAGAATTATAAGAAAATATTTACTTGTACTCGTCGTTTACGGTCATATCTAGCCGTTAATGCTTGTGTTGCTATTGACTGCCCTTCTTCCTTTGCTATGACATCAATATTAAGAGTTTGTTTGACATTGAAAACAGTTAAAAGAAAATTACAAAAAAATAATAAATTAATGTGTCAGATAAATCAGTAAAATCATTTTTAAATGAAAGCTAAATAATTTTTTTATTGTTGGGATGAAGCTAAATATTTTTACTTTTTTCAAAAAAGTGGAAACAAAACTAGAAAATTATTTTATTCGATATCAAAATATCTCTTCCATATATATATATATATATATATATATATATACACACACACACACCAATTGATTCCTTATTAATTAATTAAAATATCTCATAAGTGTGGTTAAGTTTCATTTAAGATTTTTTTCTTATTTTTTCATAATTTTTTTTATTTTTATGCTTACATATTATTTATTTTGCAGGATAAGAAACAAAAAGATAACAATAATATTTTTGCGGGATTATATCAATATTTAATTATTATTATTATTTATTTGTGTATAAGATTGTTAAAAAATTGAATATGTATATTTTAATTTAATAAAAATAAAATTTATTTAATTCTTTATAATAAAATAGCTTCTCTTTTTAAAATAATTTTAATATTAAAAATTAATTTGAAGCACCGGCTATAGCCAAACTATATTAACTGAAGACATTTAGACAAAAAATTACATTTGTGTCAAAATTGTATTAGTAATAAAAATTATACTTACAACCTTTATAGCAAAGCAAATCTACATGGCAGAAATCAAGCATGTGGCATCAACAACTTCCATGACACCTAAGTATTAAATTACCAAAAGAACATAGATAATAGTAATACATAGCTAATTAGATGATATACATTTTAGTGAAACTCACATCAGCAATGGATTAAATATAGTATAAACGTGTTAGATAATTTTAAGCAATTTATCCAAGATCTCAAGTGAATCACTAAATATAAATATTAATATATAAGAATGAAAAGTGAACTAACCGTGTTCCATTGTAATTACTTTATTGAAGAATTTGATTTTCTAAACCTTGAAGATTGTTTTCTTTAGTTGTTCTTTTTAGAGATGGAGAGAGGAGAAAAAAAAAAAACGTTCTTCCAATTTAGGGACCATTCTTTTTCAAGTTAAAAAGACACATTTCAATAAATCTCCATTAGACATATGAAAAGGTTTATGAGTTTATTCTAATTTAAATTAACCCCTATATTCATTGAAATTTACTTTTAGCCTCAAATAGTTTAACACTTTATTAGATTATAAAATCGGTTCCTTTAAATGATGACATATCTATATACAAATATATTAATACTAGATAGGGTATGGCCTGTGCTGAGCACAGGCACAACATTTATATTTTACAATATTTCCAATAATCACTTTGGCTTTAGTTTTTCTAATTTTCTGTTATTATCTCTATCTCCATTATACAACTTTCCAAACAACTTATAAGCTTCATTTTATAATAAAACTAAAAAAAAAATATGTGAAATAGATAAGCTTCTGTTTATCAGAGAATTTATCCTACAGGTATATATATAGTTTACTACTTACTGAAGCAACAAGAAATAGGAAATAAGAACTTACAGTCAGAAGTAAAAAATATATCACAAGCTTTTGCTGCAATTTCTTAACATAACATTGTATCATAGTAGTAACTTCATTGGTTCTTCCAAAAGTTATTTGTCTTCATATAATACAAGTTATTCAACTCAAATGATACACAATGAATATTTTCACAAATGAACTTAGGCTTCTTGATTTTTTAGGCTTGCATGATAAATAAATTCATCATAGTTTCAACTTAAGTACATCAACAACCTCTATACATTTTGAAACTGGATCCCGAGGAGAGGATAAAGTCATGAACTTGCAATATGTCTTCACCATGAAGCCTGACAAACTGTTCAACCATGAAGTTACCTCCACGATTCATCATCATTGCCAAATGACATTGAATGGGAAATTCTTATTGTGTTACTATTCCATGGAATGAAAGCCACATTTCCATTAGCAATACCATTCGAAGAAAGTTTCAAAGCTGCAATAAAAACAAAAACAAAAGATAATATAGGATATGTTTAAGCTATAGGGAGGGATAAGTGATATCTCACTTCTTTCTGAGCTACTGCCCTTTTCAGACCTCCTATCATGCATATTTGTACAGTTTGACTCCACGGTATTTTAAACTTAATCTAGACATAACACGTGGACATTTCTGCAAGTATTCAGCAAGCCCTTGAAATTAAATTACTGAGTTACCAATTTGATGCAAATATATCATGAAGATAAAGAAATCTATTACAGATGTCTGAGCAAACTAAAGACTAAAATTCAAAAGATTTTATGCCTCATCATATTCAGTTTCAAATAGTAACATATCAACACTTTCATTTAACAATGGTATGTCATTTACCAAAGTAAATTGTCACAAATTGCAAAAGAAAAAATCATACAGTTGTAACCACCTTTCAGCTGCTAGAAGAGAGTGATTCTCAATGCTACTCTCTAAATTAGGCTAACCAAAAAATTTAGAAACAATATGTACTTCATCCATATTTTTGTTTGTCCTACCTAAACAATTTTTTTAGTTTCATTTTAATCAACTGAAATTTTTTGGCTTCTAGTCATTTAACGGTTTATTAAGATTAATCAATAATCCAGACATCACAGAGAACAACTACTTTGATATTGTAGTTCAAAGAAGAGAACATAGTACACATGAAGAACGAATACAATGATTTTTAGCATAGCCTTTTTACTCTTGTATTTATCAAACCTGTTCTTAAAAATGCTTTTTTTGAGCCGAGGATCTACCGGAAACAACATCTCTATCCTGCAAAGATAGAGGTAGGATCTGCGTACGCCTCATCCTCCACATTCCCAACTTGTGGGATCAGACTGAGTATATTAGAAACAACATCAAATTTTCCAATGATAACTTCGAGCAAATGCTCCCTGTATTTCTCATTAGAATAGAAGTTGATAGCGCATCAAATATGACAAAATTCATTTTCTAAAATCTATTAATGCCTCGAATCATTACCAGTAAATTTAAGCAGATGCTCTATGTATATTCCAAAAGAATAGAAGTTGGTATCCTTAAGTGGTTGCAGTTGTCTTGATAAGCTGAAAAATTTCTTTCATTCAACGCGAACTACTTACTCCAGCTTTAATATTTCATGGAAAGGAATAAAAACTTGAAAATAAAATCAGTTCATAAAAATACACTCGAAGAGAAATAAGAAACAGTGAAGACACCAACACAAAACAAGATTCAAATATTAGAAACATAATAAGATATGAACAAAAAAGATTTATTTACTAAAGCTACAGTTCTTACCTGCCAACAATTTTCTAGATTATCCATTAAAAATCAAGAGTTGGTGAAAGTCCTTTTGTTCCTATAAAATGCCGAGCAGACGCATCATACTCCAAAAGAGCTCATAGCTACATTCTTACTCTGCGCATCTGAAAAGACACGTAGTATAAGTCTAAAATGCCCTCATTATGAAATTATTCACTTTTAACAAACATGTAACTAATCTCATCGTTCTACATAGTACAAATATAGCTCGCATATCGAGATCCAACGAAAAGATTCACTTACATCACTTTCAACTTATCAAATAAAAAGAATATGGCTACATAAGATTATAGTATCTTTGTCGAAGTGTAATTTACATGATATGTCTAACTCAACAATAAAATGAAACTCTCCGATAATCCCTGTGACTAAGGTATCATGTCAGGTTACTATTTTTCAAAAATATGGATATAAACTATTTCAGAAATTTAGTTTATAAGTATAGAATTTGCACAGGCTAGTAAAGTTTAACAGAGGACTTTTCTACTATATAGAAACATGAAGAGTGGAATGACCAAGGGTAAAGTTGTGCTTTACGGGTTTTTTTTATATAAATATAACTACAAACTGCTATTATTATCAACAAACATTTAGCTAAATCAAATAGGCTCTTAATCTCATCACTTTCTTGTTAAATAAGGTCATCAAATTTGTGTTCAAAGACAAACTCATTGATGTAGTTGTATAGTAGAGTAACCAAACATTCTATCCCAAGATAATGTTCAATACTTATAACTTATTATTGCCTACATTTTCTTATGGCAAGCATGAAGTCAGATCAAATTTTGATATCCAAAATTTTCTTTTATTATGTGAAAACAAACTAAAATGTTAAATCAATAGTAATTTTAAAAGATTTAGAAATATCACTATATAATTAAAAGATGTGTTACTTTTGTGTAAAGACACTGAATCAAGCTTTATGTTTATTCTTCTCTTTTATCACTGCATGCCCAAAAAACACTTCTATCCAATAATTTTGAAGTCATGGCCAAGAAAGGTTGGAAGTTTAGAGATATAATCAAGTCTCTCATTGATAAGTCTTCTATGAATATAAGTATATAGCATCAACATCAAAATAAAAAGGTTTCACCTCAAAATGCTAACCATGTCTACATTTTACATTAAAGACAATTGTACTGTGATTGACTGTGGAAAAAATTATTTTAAAAGCATTATAAATTCAAGCAAGACATCAAAAACATATTTTACCTCAGACTAACCATTAAATTGAAGCATTTCACTTGTGTGGGTGAAACTCACAATGATAATGGACAAAAATTTAATAGCATTAAGTGATTGATAGCCTTTTGTATAGACATACACCGAATAGTTTGAAGCATATTTTGTTACATTACAAGTATCGCAGTTACTAATTTCATGTGCTAAAGATTCAAAGTTTTCTTCTAAATGAAACAAAGAAAAATTGTGAAATAGATGTTTACAACTCTTATAGCCCATATCAGGAATTGCCTTTAGATTTTGGGAAACAAAAATAATATAGTGTTTGTTAGATTATAATCAGATTTATGCTTGAATTTCATTCTCGTGTATCAAAAAGAAAATGTACTCAAACATTAAGCAAGGAAAACTCCCATATCCTTTGTGCACATGCATTATGCATTGTTAACTCAAAGTTGTCGAATAACACTTGTAATAACTGAGTGTTCTTATACTTGAAGGAACTTCCTGAAATATTCTTTTTAGTTATACAATAGAAATTGGATAAAATTAAATTTTTGGACAATAGATTTGAAGGGAAGAGAAGCAGTATCTCTAATAGGTAACTTATAATTTTGCATGTTGTCTATCCAGTGTACTAAAGTTGTTTTTATCGGTCACATTGTTAAAAACATATCAGTTTTCTACAAGGAGAACCACACCCGATAAAGTGCAAAGGAGAACTAGTCATATGAGATCAAAGAAAAGATTGTGAGATACAATTTATAACAAGTTTGATTACCACTCTCAATATCTTCAATTATAAAAGAGAGGAACAACATAATTCACAAAGACAATATTAACAATGAGAGCCATAAAAATCAAATAATCAGCAAGCGGTTGAGATATAAGAGATTTATTTCAACGATCAGTTGCAAAAATGAAGTACCCTAAACAAATATTAAGAAATCTACTGCTATTTAGGATAAAAAATATCAAAAAGAGTTCAAGAGCTTACAGTTTTTAAAAATGTCGCAGCGTCAATTCTTGCGCCTTCTCATTCTTTGACATCCCTTTCCAACTTTGCCAACTTATTTACAAGCTCTTCCCCTTCGTAAAACAATAGTTTCTAATTTCTCTACAATGAATAATGACATATAACTCCATTTCGAAACTTCAAAATCCAAAGTCTTTTTTATCTATCATTTCAAATGTGTTGGAGATACAATACCTAACTTAATAGTCAACTTTTTGTTATCTCAGAAACCATATAACAGCGAGGCGTTTAGATATACCTTCAAAAACCAAGAAAACAACAATTGTCAACTAAAGAAGTCTAAAACTGAGGAGTGCAAAAATAGAAATTAGAGAGCTATAAATTTAAAGATACATATGTTTCATCTAGGAGAAGTTTGCATTGATTGACAAGTTGCAAAAGAGAAGTTCAAGGCCTCTAATACAACATATCAATGTTTATGAGATAAACTGATATTTTATAATTGGATGACTCGACTTCTGAGACATGTTAATCATTTGCAATTTGAAAGGTTTCAACCAAATTAACTTTCAAATATAATCAAAATATGCCACTAAACAAAACTCTTATTTTATTCCTAATCGTATTATGTTTTCAAGCCAATGTAGATGCAAAATTCTTTAGCTTGCTAGATTCAAAGCTTCCGTAGCAACGTTTGGACTTTGAAATAGATTAGAATGCAGAATTCCTCTTGACCTAAAAGCGCATACACTAACATTAAGAAGTACTATAAAAGTTTTAAGTGAAAAAAGAACATGAAGAAGAATCCCTATTCAAGTTGTTGGTTCAACCTGGCTAAAAATTGCTTCTTGTTTAATTCAATTTTCTGACAGCTAAATAAAAATTTGAATAAATAAGTATCTATTGTCTTTATGAAAGGACAAACATTTTCATCAAAGAAGCAACCAGGTTACACTTCAAAAAGATCTGAAACAAAGCATCAAAATTGAAGAAACACTAATACTTACCCAGTTGCAATTCCTCCGATGTAGTTTCCAGTCAATTTATACACTCTTCCACCTTGATCAAACTAACTCTTTAATGTAGTTTCAATCCCCTTAATAAAGACCAAAATAAACATTAATAGAGATAGAATTGAAAGAAATACAAGATAGAATCATAATATCCAACTAAGAAAGTGAAAAGAATTTTGCTCCATAGAACCCCAAAAAGGAAGCATCAATTCATACCTTGGTTAAGAAAATTAGAGAATTTTCATAAAAATGAGTGATTCGAGATTCGTTTGAAGGGTTGATTCAGTCGAAGTCAAAATTAATTGGGGTTGGGTGTTTGATTTTGAGTAGTAGTGGTTTGTGTTTGAATTCGATTGGTTTCAGTGATACTCACATTGTAATGAGATTTTATGGCGGAGAGTGAGAGAGTGGAGAGATGAAGATACTTCTAGAGTGAAGTAAAGCTTCTAGAATGAACATAAAATTTTTGTATGATGGCTAACAAATCATAATTATATTTTTTCCCTTGTACGATTGGTATAATAACTGTTTTGCCAGTGATTGTCCTCTCCATCACATTTCTATATAATAGAAATAGAAATATGTGAATTCATAAAATATAAATTACTAACAATCTCTCACTTGGACCACATATATTTTTGAACCGTACATAGATGAAATTTTACTGTGCACAAACTTTTGCTACCTTAATTGAAATATCTCGAAACAATTTGGTCCATCATAATACCAATATAGGATCAAAGAAATTTTTGTAACACATATTTGTAACTAAACCCATCAATAATCACAAATATCAGTAATACAGTGACATAAATCAAATATAAAAAATATGTGTAAAAGGATCTATGTCATATCTATTTCCTACTGGTCCTACTTTATAATTTGAATAGTCCAAAATCAATTTCTTCGACTTTAGATAATATCACAATAGAAAGTTAATATCTTTATTTTTAAAAGTTATTAATAAAAAAAATAAATTTCATAAAACTTTAATCTTTACAGAAAATAAACTTTAACATGTCAAAAGCATAAATAAAATCCAAAACTCCTACTAAAGTGACTCATCATAAACCTATATGTGCCACATGCACATGAAACACTTTAGGCGGCAAACCTTTCGTGAGCGGATCTGCAATCATCGAGTTTGTACTAACATGATCAATCGACATAAGACGTCTCTGAATTGTTTCCCTCACAACTAGAGATTTAATGCAAATGTGCTTTGACTTTGAGAAATTTAGATTATTCTTGAAATATACCTTAGCAAATTTATTATTACAATAAATTTTCAATGGTCTCTCTACACCGCTGACTATTTGTATTCCACTAATAAAATTTCTTACCATATTTTTTTGATTTGATGCTTCATAACAGACTGCAAATTTGATTTCCATGGTAAAAGAAGATATTAATGTTTTATTCACACTCTTTCAGAAGCAACTCTTCCTGTCAATATGAAAACATAACCTAATTTGGATCTCCAACTCTCAAGACATCCAACGAAATCTGAATCAAAATATCGTACAACATCTATGTTGTTAGGCCCCTGATGATTGAGCATGCGATCTTTAGTTCTTTGAAGATAGCTCATAATCCGTTTTTCTGCTTTTCAATGATCCATTTTTGAGTTACTTAAATATCGGTCCAGCATTTTTTACTATATACATTATATCTGAACGCGTACAAACATGTGCATACATGAGACTTCTAACTGTTGATGCACATGAGAGTTTGTCCATCTCTTTTATTCTCTATATCTAAATTTGTGTTGGGTTTTAAAAGGTGAGAATGGAAAATGAAGAGTTGCGACTTTTATGAAGAGTTGTGACTTTGATGAAAAGTTGCGACTATTATGAAGAGTTGTGACTTTTATGAAAAGTTGCAACTTTTATGAAAAGTTGTGACTTTTATGAAAGGTGGTGGCCTTTCCGAAAGATTATGACTTTTCAAAGGTTTGTGACCTTTCCGGTAAGGCACAATAAGAACTTTTTCACACTACCCTCTGTTTTCAATAAATTGAGTGATTTCCTCTCATTTTAAAAGAACCAATTTCTGGACTTCTTCTTCTACTACTAAATCTAGTATTCTAAATGTACTTTACTGTCGTTGAGTGGCTCGTTGACATCAGCGTTTTGGGTATCAATACACTGGTGATTGAGATCATTCTATCTTGGGAGGACATATTCCAAATCAAACCTCGGATACAAGAGGGGAATAATTTCCTTAAGGGGACACTGTGCATTCAATGGGCTTGATCTTCTTTCTGTTTTTCCAAATTCTGTTTTGTTCTAAGTATCTTAGGAATACAAGATGAACAACAATCTTAAGGAAATTATTATACTGTTGGCATTTCTTGTATTCTACTGATTGATAGAAATAGATCATGGAAATAGAAGATTAATGCATTACTTCTCCAGAATTCGGTGCTTTGTTTAGCAAGGTCGATATGAGAATGTACAGAAAAATTGGTGCAATTCCGTTTAAAGATTACACCAGGTAACCTTCTTATTATTTATCTAAGGAGAAAAATAGTTTCTAAGAGTTAACAATTTTGATTTTTATCATGTGTATCTTTAGAAAAAGATCTGCAAACCATTTGTTGTGGAATGAATTTTGCTTGGCAAATAGTGTTGCCTTTAAAATTCTTTAGTTTTCAAAATGAGAGATGCACATTTTTGTTTGATAAAATAGTATGTCAAAATGTTATAGTTGGAAGACTATTTGAAAAGAAAAACATGTCTATGTGATAAAGAATATGTTTAATTATGTTTGGAGAGAAAAAACTTTTGTAGTTTTATACTCCATGTGAAATTTGATTGTGTCTGATTTTTGTAGGCTAAAAACTTTTGTTGTTTACTACTCTGGATAAATCAGACTATGCAATTGGTTTGAAAAATATGAAAACTTCACATAATAAGTCGATGTTGTACTTTTGACTTTCTATAAACTTCACTGTTATATAGAAACTACATTGTACAAAAAACTATCTTTATTGTTAGTATTCTAAATACTAAGTGGTATGTCTATTTGTGATAGATGAAAAAATACCAGTGACTTAGAGTTTGTGATTTTGTGCCTCTATGGAATGAACTTTGACACTATGTAAAGATTGTCGAAGTGAATTGAAGCAATATAATTCTTTTGTAGAATAATATTTCCAAAAGAGGTTTCATAGTGCCAATGACATTTTGATAGTTTGGAAAAATATGTGGAAAAACTATTTTCAAATACTTGAAAAATATTTTTGAGATCACATTTAAAATGTGGGGGTTCTTTGCTTATGATAAACATAAAATTAGACTTGGTGTCTAATTTAATTTTGGAGCAAAAGATATGAAATTCAATGATACTTTTGTATTATGTTAGACCCACAAAATTCTTGGAGTATATTTTGTATTGTGGTTGTTGAGTTTCTCTATTACTAGTATATGGTGTGACTAGTATGAAACTACCAAATTCTATATATACTTGTTCAAAATAATTGTGTTCTTTTATGAAAAAGTGTCACTTAAAACATTGTGATTTTTCATGAAAAGATATGTCTATTATAATAAAAGTATTTGCATAGACATGAATATTGGTGAATAGTCATTTGTTATGTTCTGTAAAAGAAACATTTGGACTATATTGCCTTTATTGGACCCGATGAAACTTTGCTCATGGGTAGTTCTATAACAATCAAATTAAAAGTTATGGAAAGTTCCCTCTGAAAAAGGACATTTGACAAGGTGATGACTCTAAACAATGTTTGTATCACACAAAATTGTAAGAAATAGGAACAAAATATTAGTAAGAAAAAAGTTACCTCGCAAAGAGCTTTTCATACTCAAAATTTTTGTTTGTTCTTACTTGCTTGAGTCAAAGTTTGTGAGATGAACACTTGGGGCATGTCAATTACAAAACCTTGTAAGGAAAACTGATCAACTTAGAAGTTTTGTCTAACTTTGAGTGCAATAAATAAAAATGTCATATTTGTGTGGAGTCTAAGTATGCTGAGCATTCTTATAAATCTGTTGAAAGGAATTCTAATCCCTTAGAGTTGATTTACACTGACATTTGCGATATGAAGTCAACACCATCTCGTGGTGAAAAAAAGTATCTCATAACTTTCATTGACAATTGCATTAGAAATGACTATGTATATTTGCTGAATGATAAGGATGAAGCAATAGAAATGTTTAGACAATATAATATCGAAGTTGAAAATCAGTTGGGAAAAAGATAAGAAGTGATAAGAATAGACAGTATAAATCTGCTTGTGCAGAAATATGTTTGGAAAGTGGAATTATCCATCAAACTGCTGTCCTATTCACCTCAATCTAACTAATGAAAAACCGAGCGTTGAAAGAAATGATGGATGCATTATTTATAAGTTCAGGTTTACCACAAAACTTGTGTGGAGGAACTATCCTTATTGCAAAAGGGAACGACAAAAAGTTGTCTTTTCAGAAAGAAAGCAATTTTGTTTCTTCAGGACACAATCTATTCCATATGAGAAATGAAATGGAAGGAAATCCAACTTGAAATATTTCAAAGTGTGGGGGTGTCTAGCCAAAGTTCAAGTTCCTATTTCTAAAAGGATTAAATAGGACCTATGACTGTGGACTGTAAAATTAGACTTGAGTAGTCTAGTGAAGGGTCTAAAAGACCTTGGAAAGGAAAAAGGAGAATGCACTTAATAAAAAGATTCAGAGGCATAGTAAATGTTAAAGGACATTTACTTCCTTCGAATATGATTTTGTAACATTTCTTGTGTCTTATGTAGACTCATCCTTTTGGAAAGATGGTGTAAATAGTGAGATTGATGAAATCTTGAGCAACCATATTGAAAGTTAATTGATCTTCTTCTAGAAAATAAACCTTTGGGTTCAAAGTGAATCTTCAGAAGAAAAATGAAAGTCGATGGAACTGTTGACAAGCAAGACTTTGTGTCAAAGGCTTTAGACAAAAACAAAGTCTTGAGCTTGTCGATATATAATCGTCAGTAACAAGAATTGCATCCATTCGGATGCTAATATTATTAGTTGTGGTATATGACCTCCGAATTCATCAAATGAATGTGAAAAGAACTTTCTTAAATGGAGAATTGGAGGAAGAAATTTATATGGAACAACCCAAGGGGTTTTGTGGTTCCTGGTAAAGAAAACAAAGTGTGCAAACTTGTTAAGTCACTTTACGGACTAAAACAAACAGCCAAACAATGACATAAGAAATTTGACCAAACTATGTTGGTAAATGGATTTAAGAATGATGAACGTGATAAATCTGTTACATTAAAATCACAAGGTCATTGTTTGTTTGTATATTGGTGATATGTTGATCATCAGTAGAGACTCTAATGACATAAATGCTACTAAACATATGCTAGAAAGCAACTTTGATATAAAAGATCGTGGAGCTGCTAATGTGATCTTAGGTATAAGAATCCTTAGAACTCCAAGATGTTTAGCATTGTCACGGTCTCATTACATTGAAAAGGTACTTGACTAGTTCAAATATTTGGATTTTAATATTGTCAAGACTCTAATAATCTGAGCATTCCACTTCAAAAGAATGAAGGTGAAAATGACTCACAATTGGACTATACTAGAGTATTGGGAAATATGATGTATATCAAAAAGTGTACGCGATCAGATATAACCTGTGATATTAATGAACTGAGTCGGTTCACAAATAATCCCAATTAAACTCATCGGATGACAATGAAAAGAGTTTTGGGATATTTAAAGGTAAAACATACTCAAAACTATATCTTGCATTATACAAATATCCTACGGTATTGAAAGGATATAGTGATGCAAATTGGATCACTAGGATCAAATAAAGTAAAATCCACAAGTGGATATGTATTTACTCTTGGTGGAGGAGCAGTCTCTTGGAAATTTTCCAAAAAGACATGTATTGCTAGCTCTACAATGATCTTTGAGATAGGTGCTCTAGATAAGATCGGTGAACAAGTTGAAAGACTCCGAAATTTCTTGATAGATATTCTTTTTGGCCCAAACATTTGGCATCAGTATGCATACACTTTGATAGTCAAGATGCAATAGGTAGGGCATGAATCATGATGTATAACGGAATGTCTCGTCATATAAAACATAGACATGATACCGTTAGAAAATTACTCTCTAGTGGAATTATCACAATTGACTATGTAAAGTCAAAGGATAATTTTTCGGATCCATTTACAAAAAGGCCTAACTAGAGAGAAAGTTTAAAGATCATCTAAGGGAATGGGTTTACGACTTAGGACAAGTAATCATGGCGGAAACTCTATCTAGTAGACTGGAGATCCCAAGAGCTAGATTCAAGGAGAAAAACAAAGTTGTGACTGACGGTTCGACATTGTCAACAAACTCAATCCATTCTCATAATGAAGACAATGCTCAGGAACAAGGATACAACATTAAGGCTTGTTAATGAGTTACTAAAGCTTAATGTTTTTAATGATTTGCTAAGTTTGGCAGATTTGACCAAATAGTGTATCTACGCGATAACACGGTTAGAAATCACCTATGTGGGTGTGAAGTGTAAGCCGCTTCAAAGAGAATTATTGTCAAAAGCTTATTCTCTCTACACCCATGAAACTAGGAGGTGTTCATGGCTGAAACGAACACATTCGTAAGAACCATAAACGGTAAAGGGTTAATTGTGTGACATATGGTTGTCTAGGTATACACCAAAGCTCGACAGTTCAAAGATATCACATCTACCGATTGACCGAGTATATCCGACATATGTTCACTACGGAAAGTCCAATTGGGAAACCTACTTATCCAAATGCAATTAATTCTTGCTTGTAAAGTACACATACTTGTCAGTTTCTTTGTCTTGGAGTCATTCCCCATTCATGCGGGGGATTGTTGGGTTTTAAAAGGTGTGAATGGAAAATGAAGAGTTGCGACTTTTATGAAGAGTTGTGACTTTGATGAAAAGTTGCGACTATTATGAAAAGTTGTGACTTTTATGAAAGGTAGTGGCCTTTCCGAAAGATTATGACTTTTCAAAGGTTTGTGACCTTTCCGGTAAGGCACAATAAGAACCTTTTCACACTACCCTCTGTTTTCAATAAATTGAGCGATTTCCTCTCATTTTAAAAGAACCAATTTCTAGACTTCTTCTTCTACTACTAAATCCAGTATTCTAAATGTACTTTACTGTCGTTGAATGGCTCGCTGACATCAGCGTTTTGGGTATCAATACACTGGTGATTGAGATCATTCTATCTTGGGAGGACATATTCCAAATCAAACCTCAGATACAAGAGGGGAATAATTTCCTTAAGGGGACACTGTGCATTCAGTGGGCTTGATCTTCTTTCTATTTTTCCAAATTCTGTTTTGTTCTAAGTATCTTAGGAGTACAAGATGAACAACAATTTGTACATTAACTCAAATTAAATTTATCATCTTTTGCCACGGGCTTCTTTTCTGGTGTACAACTTTGCATGCCAAGTCTACTTAGCACCTTATTGATATAAGTGGTAATAATTCAAGTATATTTCTAATATGATTTCTTTAGATCTTTATACCTAGAACAAAGGACGCCTTACTAAGATCTTTCATTCCGACTTTACTATATAGAAATTTCTTAATTTCATGCAATAAACCTACATCTCTGCTTGCCAGTAAAATGTCATCTACATAAAGCATAAGAATAATAAAGTTGCCCCCCCTGAACTTGAAATATATGCATTAATCAACAATATTTTTCTTAAAATTCAAAGAGATTATCACGTGATAAAACTTTTGATACCATTGGCGAGATGCCTATTATAAACCATATATGAACTTCTTAAGTTTCCATACAAAGTGCTTTGAATTTTGAGACTCAAGGGTTTCTGGTTGCACTATGTATATTGTTTATTCAGTGTCTACATTAAGAAATGTACTCTTTACGTCCATTTGGTACAACTCTAAGTCATAATGAGCTACAAGTGCCATAATAATTCTAAAAGAGTCTTTCAATGAATTGGCGAAAAAGTCTCTTCGAAATCTCTGTCTTCCTTTTGTGTGGATCCCTTTCCAACTAGATGTGCTTTATATCTATTGCTCCCAAATACACTTGTACGTGGTCTCACACGTAATATAATGACACTAAAAGAGGCGGATTATCAAATCTAAGGTACTTTTCAATTAACTATTTACTAAATTATACTACTTCTAACTATTTATTCAAGTGTGACGAAAGAGTTTAATTTATAGTTGTAAACTAAAATTGCAAGAATGAAATGGCATATAAGACCCATAGAGGCCCTACACAAGCCACTTGACATATATAGGACACAATATTATAGAAGATATGAGAAATTAAGCAATAGACTCATATCAAAAAAGAGTTTGTAATAAGAGTAGAAGTCTACACAGTCTTGACAAGTCAATCTAATATATCAAAAGAAGTGGTCGGGACATAACCCGTACACCACGTACAACATCTGAAAACAAAAGACATAAGAAAAGCAAAGTAAAGTGATATGATCCTTGAAGCATGAGGACTCACCAAATCTTCTTGGTCAAGCACTCAATCGATCACTAGCCACGAGTGGGAGGAGGAGAAGCGCCATACCCTACATTATAAGACAATGTACATAGGCACAAGTATGCATTAGTACATGAAATGTACTAAGTATGAGGACATGCATAAGAACGTAAAACATGATCATAAGGGGAAATAAAGGAAAACATGTCATGGCCAAGCTAAAACATATTGAAAAGCCTTTAAAGAAGAATCATAAATCATGAACATGGTCAATTCATCTTAAAATCATAAGAAAGCTTCGTACAAACCGTTGAAGTAACTTAGTTCATTTTGTGGGATATTTACCAGTTAACCGATACAAACCATGTGAGCCATAACATTAAAGTTGGTGTCTTTCTCCCACACCAAAAAGAGATGTCCTTACTTGCTTAGTAAATGACATTAGAATTCTAGCTTATGTGGATCCAATACCTATATCTTTCTAAGACAAATCATACGAGGGCACGTAGTTAGGGACATGGAGATTGCTGCTAGAGATCCAGCCTCTACTAACGGAGAGCCTCCATCTTAACGTCCTCTTAGTGCTAATAAAAATTCCAACCAAATAGTCATTTCATAAACAGATCATCATACATGGAAAAATATAATTTAGATACTAATCCAAGCTTAAGTTATCATAGAGTAGCTCCTTAAATCTTGATTCATGTATGTGTGAGAAAACCTTTCACAAAATCATGATTTCTTAATTATGTGCGAAAACCTTTCACAATTATATGATGCTCATCCTAAAATCAACCTTAGATCATAAACATCTTTTCATAAATAATGCAGACTTTCATAAATGTTCAATTATCTATACCTAACTAACAATAATCAAATCAAATTAACAATTGAATAACACAACCAACAAACAAAAACAATAATATACTAACAAACAATCAATTATAATCACTAGAATTAAAGCTAAGTATTAATACTAGATGGACACAAACACATTATTCAAAACAATTGTACTTGAACTTGAGAAATTTAGAAGCACCAACCTTATCTCCAACTTTGATGAAAGAAGCAATATAGTCATGTATCAACTTTTTTACATGTTGAGCTTCCTCAGTT